>NC_090893.1:22409617-22419617 GCF_036669925.1 Montipora capricornis
TTTGCATTGGCTGTCAGTACTTATTAAAACTACTGCATTATTTTAATGCTACTATATAGCCGTATTTAAATCTTCTTATTGATTTTCTCAAAATGACTTTGTTTTTGTAAAGTTTGATTTTACATTGATTGTAAATTTTATTAATTAAAATGAGAGTGTTGATAACAGACAAAGGAATTATCAAGAGAGAATTGGTATACCAAGACAGAGACATCCCCTCCTGACTGGTTCAGTCTGCCATTAAATAGAGAAGAAACAAATTCAAGTCCTCTGCAACAAGATTGAGATCCATTTACAGCCAATATCTATACTCAAGAAGATTGGAGATGCCCCAGAGATTAAAGAAATAAAGTTAAATCCCCAGATTTGGTTTAGCATATTTGATGTGGTTTGGAAATATGAGCTGACACGTTCAATACTGAGCATGACTTTAGAGTTCATCGGTTGCCAAACATGTGAGCCAGCATGGTCTCAACAAGCCTTGCATTCAGGACTTTTTGACACTAGGAAAGGGGCCTTATCTTTTTTAACGCATTGTGTTAATTTGTCAACTTTTTAGGCACATTGAGGGCACGATTTGATCTTTCTCAAGGGCCAAGTACTCCATCGCGGATTGCTGTTCAATTTACCTGCAATGGTGCAACTATTTCAAGACTAAATTTTGAACTTAAAAGCCAGGAATACAAACTTTCTCTTGTAAAAAAGAGGTTTAGTACCGGTAAGTTCTTAGATTACAGTTTATCTTCAGTGCGGCCCGCTGTACAGCCCGCTAAATTTGAATCTTGCAAGCAACTATTTCAAACAGCCAAGAAGATGTGGTTTTTTGGATTTTCACATGTCAATGTTTTTGGCAGTTCAGCCTTCTGCTTGACTTCAACTGGTTTCCTTTCTTGCGTGGCTGATTATCACAGAGATAAAATAAACCTTGTATTCTCGGTCTATACTCTAAATTTAATTACAGATCCTTGTTTTTTCCCGTTGATTCATGACCTGTGGCCATAAATCAACAGGAAAAAACTCAGTATGGACCTTGAACTGGGTTAATAAGAGGTATTATTACATGGCTAGTGTTTCTGGCTGATATAATGCATGCTGTGATTGGCTAAGAGCTGCTAAGCTCTAGGGCATTATTCTCCCGTAATGCCCACAGGCTGATTATGGATTATGCAAATAAGTTTTTTCTTCTTTAGAGCCGTTCTGTTAGCCCTATAATTAACAACTTAATAACCTTGACCATTTGGTCATGACAGGAAAATCTCAAACCTCGGCCTAGCTAGTTTGAGATTTTGCTCAGTTATTAAAGTAACTCTCAGTTATTAAAGTAATTATATGAACACTGGAGAACCTCACTTCACTTTGAAGAGGTCTTATCACATGGTTAAAAAAAAATACAGGACACTGCAGAAACTCGATTACCTCACTTTAGGAGGCAATGCATACCGTACAAAACCTACAGGTAATGGTAAGACTAACTTCTTACTAACCGAGCGTGAGGGCCGTACTGGGGAATATTGGCCCGAGGTTGTGGCAGTATGACCGAGGGCCAATATTCTCCAGTGCGGCTCGAGCTAGCTCGGTTAGTAAGTAGTTTTTTATATGGTTTATTAATTACCTTTTGCTTTGGTTTTGCAAGCCCGTAATCGGCCTGTGGGTATTACGGGAGAATAATGCCCTACAATTCAGTCACAATTAGCCAATCAGAGCGCGCGTTATATCGGCTACAAACACAAGCCATATAATAATATTCCATAATAGCATTTACATGTACAGTAACTTGACACGTATGATTATCATACTGCGCCTTTCCCACACTGCCTTACTGCCTTGCCCACACAATCCTCTCTTCAAAGAACGTCCAAAATCTCATGAGTGTCTTCTTTTCCTTGAACAGGGAAATACATGGCCGAGAGTTAGTGCCAGCTACTACCAAGAAGAAAGTCTTGAAAGCCTTTTTGTAATAGTATACATGTAATTAAGAGAACAAATACTTGGTAAAGTAAAAACCTCA
Organism: Montipora capricornis; assembly: GCF_036669925.1. Classification (NCBI taxonomy): domain Eukaryota; kingdom Metazoa; phylum Cnidaria; class Anthozoa; order Scleractinia; family Acroporidae; genus Montipora; species Montipora capricornis. Next base: position 22,411,626 of record NC_090893.1, read on the forward strand.
TCAATGCAAAATGTAAATGAATGACTGGACAAAAATATGGGAAATGGGACAGAACAGAATAATGAAAGGACACTGTACTTACTCAAGTGGTGATTGCTACAGGTGGGCGCAATATTGTGAAGCCCATCTTCCACCTGTAAAATACACATTTTGAATATATATTTTGTACTTGATTTTTGAAGTGCAAAAGGTGTAATTTGTTTAATCATAGGCTCCTAGTGGTCTCCTATTTTTCTTACGTTTGGTCAAGTACAGCAAAGTAATGTGTTGCCAAACAGTCATGGTGGATTTTCATTTGGAAGGAATGGGTCCCTTCCTATGGGGCTGTTTTCTATACCAGAACATATTTTTATGTGCTTTACTAAACCTAAAGAAAATTAGGGGGCATCTAAATGTCTATTCAATGTGGAGAAGAATATCCCAAAAGAAATCTGACTATTAGTTCAACTACATGAAGAAGACCTTTTGTTATTATTTTGAAATGTTGCTTACTGCGGTGGAAATTTACTTTAGGACAGAGGACAAATTACATTTGTAGTATTTAAAGATTGAAAGTTTACCACTACAGGAAATTTTTTTTTGAGATGAATCATGAAGAATTACAAGAAAATTAAAATTAAAGTACTTCATTTGGAGTCTGAAAAGGGTAACTAGCACTGTACATGTATAAGTAATGACATGACTTTTCTTGAAAAAGTGGAAAATAATAATTTGTTTTCAAAGACTAACAAAACTGATTGATTCTAATTTAATTTATTTTTCTGTTCTGTAAGTAATACATAAGTGTTACATGTTTTCTCTGTATTTTGTCTGTAGAAAGAGCTTGTAGTACATGATCGTAACTATTTTAAGTAGCTCGCCTAAAATATGCATGCTACCTGCAGGCTACCATGGTCTTTGCACATTCATATTTTGTCAAAATAATGTGAAAGTGAAAGTGCATTTGTGTTTGCTGAAAAAAAGGGAACTAGTGCTTGCTAAGTCATGTCATTGCTTATAAATAACATTCCTAAAAAGGCAATCTTGATGCTTTTCGTAGTCATAATGTTATTTTATACTTTTTTGTTGTGCTCAACTACATCAGGGTGATGCTTTCAATTTTTTCAGCAATTTTCTTCTTGAAATACCATGTTTTAAATTGCTAATGCAGAAGAAGTACTGTACAGTACATGTACCTTTTTCCTCTGGGAAAACCAATGATTGAAGCCACTTGCTATTGTTTTCACTCACATATCCCTAGTGGGTAGGTGCATTGCAAATAGAAGTTACAGTTGACTGGCTCCCGGTTAATTACGGTGATTTTCATAATTCTGCGGAATTTCACCTTCAAGCACTAAGTGTCAAACTGGGTTTTGGCCTCCATCAATCAAATTTCCCAACATAGCCGGGAAGATCGACTCCGGAAAGTGGATTGTAGTTTTCGTTTAGTTCACAGCTCGAAATATACCATTATGATATCTTTTTAATAGAGGTTCTTCAGTAAAGAGATTTGTGCAGATTCTATCACTTGGCATCAAGTTCAAATGTACGAAATCAATGTACCATGGGAACCAAAGATGGTGATTGGTAGGTTATGTCCCGCATCAATCGATTTCGGGATCTGTGGGTTTAGGTCAACTCTTGGCTTGGCATGGGAAGTTTGATTGATGGAAGCTGAAATGCAGTTTGGCTGTTGCTGCTTGAAGATGAGATTCCTCAGAATTTTGAAAATCCCAGTACTTATTGAAAGTGCAACTTCAAGTTTTGTACTAATTTCTTCTTTCAATTTTTTTTTGTGCAGTTGAGGATTAATGCTTACCATGTGATGTCCTCTTTGAGTCAGAATTGAAAATTTTTTTCATGTGCATGCTCTTGGAATTTTCAGACCCATGAGAAATTTCCAGCCCTTAAGTAACATATATACATGTATCTTACTGGTATTCCTATTCAAATTTGGTGGTATTATCTTTTGTGTGATCCTGTTCTAAATGCCCATTTATGAATTTGACTTTCACATTTGGGGAGAGGGGTACTCTCAGAAAAATTGGGTGGGGATGTGCAGCTCGCTTCCTGAAACCCTTATCCTATTTCAGACCAAAATCTGCAATTTTCCATACCCTATTTAAGACCTGACAAAAATTTGATACCCTATTTCAGACCTATTTCAGCTGCTAATGATGCAGAAGAAGCTTCTTCTGAAAAACACACCCAATTCAAGACTTACATGTAAGTGAACAAACCATACCCTATTCTAGACCAAAATGGTCAAAATTGATACCCCTTTTGGCTAAATTCTCATACCCTTTGGGGCTGCACATAACTTATATAGCCCATATAAGGAAGTGCCCCCCCCGGATTTCACATCAACCAAACTGCCCAAAATTAACTAACAAACATCTCATGTTGGATGATTTAACCCTTTCACTCCTGTGGGGTTCCCGAGTAAAATCGTTAGGCATTAGACAGAGTAAAATCCATAAGTGTCACTCTTGGGAGTGAAAGGGTTAATGGGGACATAGTTTTTGAGTGATTCTAGCTGTTGTTAACCCTTTCACTCCTGTGGGGTTCCCCATTGACGAGTAAAATCATCTGGCGTTTGACAGAGTAAAATCTATAAGGGTCACTCTTTGGAGTGAAAGGGTTAAAGTGCATCTTTTTAATTTCGTAAAGGTTGATAGTAGTTTTTTAGTCTTTCGAAGAAATCCAAGGGGATGATCAAATAAACAAAAGCTATTGAGCAGTGCTGTCCTGTAAGCCGGCTCAGCAGCACCAGTTGGTCCTAACCTTTCAGTCTGTAGTTGAAGTCTTAAAAGGGTGGCCATTCAAATGAAAGCTGCTGAGCAGTTCTTTTCATATTTGGTGCTCTTTATTATACAACACAATTAAGGTAGTTCGAACTTTCACATCCGTGGTGAAATCATGAATAATATTGACTCCAAGTACCCTTGGAAGTGAGGGGTTCAAATTAATCAATGCTTTTATTGTTTTTACCTAGCAATTTCAATTTTGTGACAATAAGGATATAAATTATATAATAGTTATTATGGAGACCATTTATCTAAAGCACCCTAAATGATGCATTAGTTTGCTTAAAGGATACATTACTGTTGCCTTGAAAATTAAAAAAAAAGTAGTGGTTTCTTTTTAAATATTCCCTGTTTGATTGTGTTTTGTTTTAGAGCATACACAGGGTTTGTCATGTTCAGCCTCAATTGACCATATACAAATCCCAACTCAGGGGCTCTGGAGTACATTTCAAAGTGGGGAGGGGGGGGGGCTAGGTTTTGGTATGAATCACAGAAGTGTGAGGGAAGGGGGGTGGGGGGAAGGTTCAGCAGAAAACAATGCTGTAGGGTAGTATAGCAAAAGATAATTTTAAAATACCAGTCAAATGGTTTAGCATCTGGCTCCAGTTGTTCAAAACGTTGAAAATGCTATTCATGGACAGCACAATTTGGTTTCATTGTGACTAATATCCCCTGGATAGTGATTCATCTGGTATCCATCATTAAAAAACTGGGCCCTGGACTTCACCTTATGTTACTTCAACTTCCTGTTTTCTCTCTTTCGTGTTCCATCATTTTCATCCACAGAGACAATAATAATGTTATTATCTCATTTACCATATTTACCCCTGTATAAGTCGACTCCCATTTTTTTCTGCAGGGTGTAAACTGTGCAGGTTGCAGCTAGGTCATTGTTTTGCCCTAGCTGAAACAACCCAAACCTTTACTAACTGCTTACATTAGGCCTAAAAAATAATATTTAAACCTAGGGTTATCGTTTCTGTAAAACAATGACCTGGAACCCTAACCTGCAAGCTGCTTTTTACACCCATGGAGTTTTCTCAATTTTGTTTACTTCTGAGTTTATGTTTACTTGGGATACTAATCTTGTTCTCTAATCACTCTGCAGTGAAACGAGAACAAATCATTTTCATGCTAAATATCATCAGATGCAGACAAGAATCAGGAATAGGCATCTCGTTTAATGATAGCTAGACTAGGAATACATGGGCAATGTCAAAGTATAATCATTTACAGGATAACCAAATGAATATAACTACAAAATATCAGCACATAGAAATTTACATCAAAACGTCTTGAATTATTTGATTTCTAAAAATCACAAGTCTCAACACACAGTTTAATACCAACCGTTTTAGTTAGCTCAGCACTTGACGTTGTTGTATATGTAGGTATTTTTCTCTCAGGTTTCCAAAAGCCCTTATAAACCTCGAACTAATCTTTTTAGTTGTTCAGGGATTGAAATAGGCTCAGGCCACCTGTGAAGTCTGTACTGTCACAGTCCATTTTTGAAGTCCTGCATTTTGAAGAGAGAACATACTCAACCTCAAAACCATAGTCATGAGTCACTGCTGTTAGTAATTTTGGCTGTTTAATGTAGCAGCTCTTTTAAGGTGGCTATGGCCTATTATTGGTATTGTAGCCGCTTCAATTGGTTTGAAGTCAAAGGCGTTGCTGCTTAAACTCCCCTGCTATATTTTTTTGGTAAAGTTATGTAATAGACCTCGTTCATACTGGCTGCCAAATAAAATATTCTTCTGTTTTAATGCTAATAAGCCTTTCTAGTCTTGATGCGACAAGCAAATTTCAAAAGGAATTTTGTTTCAAAATGAGGGCAGTAGATCTAATTGACAAAATACAAAAGAATGTGAAGGTGGTCACCATTCATGAAAGTGGTCTAATGTATATATAATTAACACTTCTTCTCACCAACACAGTGACCAAAGACCAACACTGAAAATACCTAAACATGAGTTTACCTTTTTAAACATTTGAAAACGGGAAACAGCATGAAAAGACCCATGAGCACGAGCAATCTGCCTTCGGACATCATGCCCAGTTTTAGTACACTTTCCCAACTTTCTTTGTACAAATGGTAAAAGGACATTTCAAATTGACTTTGCCCATGGCCCCTGTGAGCACATGTGCCTCATAGGGTTGCTGGGCGCTACTGTTGGGCTTAAAAACCCCTCCACTGGCCTCAGTTGGTTGGTATGATATCTCGCTCAATAATATATAATCATCATCATAATCATTATGTTAATTGTGATCATAATCATTATTAGTATCACCCAACTAGTGGACTAATGCAAATGCTGCATTTTGATTGGCTACACTACTAGAGGACTATTAGTAATAGTCCTCGAGTGGCGAAAAGAGTGATGCTTTCTTTCGTTTTATTCCCAAATAAATATGTTTTCAACTTGCATTTGCTCACTTTATTATTGCCTTTTCTGTCAGACTAGTTGGGTGATACTAAAACAATTAGACCCTTTGCCCTCAACGGCCACGGGTCAATAGCCCATTCGCCTTCGCCTCATGGGCTATATTTTGACCTGTAGGCCTTGCGGTCTACGGGTCTAATTGTTAATTAACCAATTGTTTCCGAGGAGTGAGACATAATGGAGTTTACTTTGTTGAACGCCCAATAATTTTTCTCATCAAAGGGGGTGGTTCAGGATTCATTCAAACCCCTACATCCACTTAACAACTATGTCCCCTTTCAAGTCCCAAGTTTACATAACCAAGCCCAAATGCTCCATTGGGGATAAAATCAGATATTGATTTATAATCATTATGAGAGGAAAATTGAAGCACCTAGAGGTAAGACCCCTGAGCATAGCCGAGGAACAGCACAGTTATCCCACGTAATGACAAGTTCCGGATTGATTGTGGTACGTATAAGTGTAAAGCAAATGCTCTCACTGTTCCAACCTGTGATACATGCATGGTTCTGATGCAGTCAAAATGACTTCTTTATCTACTATATTTTCAATCAATTTTGTCAGCTTCTAAAAATTTTACCCATGGCCTCTGCGATAGTAGTGCAAATAATGCTTTCACCAAAAATGGAATAAAGAAAGCTTTACGGGAGCTGGTCAATATTTTGGCTTACCCACTTAATTCTAAGGGTGACCAACCTCAAATTTCACCTTACTAATATCACCACTAAATTAAACAAAAAAGTCTTGAAAATGAACGGTTAATTTGTAATATATACCAACTGACTGTTGAAGTGATGTGTGTTGTGTGACCAGATCAATTTGTTGGAATTGTGTTTCTCATTTAAATTTTAATCCTTGTATCAATTGTCGATTTAATCGTAGATAATCAGCACCCTTCACATGCCTTTCGATTCACTCAAAAAATATGCTTAATTATTCATTATAATTTGCCCTTGTTTATTTTCAAAAACCACCAAAATTTTTACACTTTCTCAGTTTCTTGGTAATTACATTGTAAAGTACTACGTGGTATAAAAAGCATGCAAGGAACTCTTATACAGAAATTAATCGAAAGGAAAAGAAATAGTAACTACAAAAGGGTATGATGTCTCTTGAACAAAAAAAATTCTCCATTATGTTGTAAACAAATGAACTGTGACTTAAAGAAAGTGGCGGAATTTCCACTACCAAATGCATATAAATATTTTTCTTCTATTTTAACTCTTGAATTCTGTACAGTATACTCGAAAAACGTTCATACTCCATATTAACTTTTTACATATGAAAATTATTTACAAACTGTCCGCTCATGCTGGTATGCTCTAAAAAAATGATGTTACAACAGATCAAGTATATTTCACTCGAAATAGTCACGAAACACATGGAAGTTAACATATTTTGGTAGGAATAAAACAAAAACACGCTGCTCATTAACGGACAAAAAAATCTTCGGGTTACTCAACATTTTAAAGACAACACAAAATTTAACACCATGGGCATTTAAACTCTGCCCGCCAAAAGTTGTTTGCTTCAACTGTAATTTGCAATGGTCGCTTTTTCAAGTTAATTACAGTTTAACTGAGTATCGGCAAGTTCAACAAGAGCCATAGCTCCATACCATCTTTCCCTGGCGTCTGCCATCCTTTTTCGCGCTTCAATCCGCGACTTTTTTCGCTCCATAACTTGCTGTCGTGCAAGTTCCTTTTCCAGCTTTCGCTTCAATACCTTTTCTTCAAGCTTCGTTGGATTACGCTCTTCCTTTTCGAGCTCATAGTTCGCCAGCCACCGCAATACAGACGCTTTGTACTCGTTCGGTTCGGAATTTTCATTTTTCAGGATCTCTTTCAGAGGGATTTCTGTGTAAATCCGCTTGAGGCTGGCGTAGGGATGAAGACTGCAATGCCGATTAGCGTGCGTAAACCGAGTCGTGCAACCTTCAGCAGTGCAGGCAAATGGTTTTTCTCCCGTGTGAAGTCGTTGATGAGTCTTTAACTGTCCGCTTTGAACAAAGGCCTTTCCACAGTTTGGGAAGTCACAAACGAAAGGTCTCTCTCCACTGTGAGTTCTCTTATGGGCTTGCAGAGATTTTTCGCGCGGAAAAACTCTGTTGCATACGTCGCAGCGGATGGAGGAGTACGAGTTCTGTCCTTCCTCGATCAAAACGTCCAAGACATCTGCTCTTGGTCGGCCTCTCGGCGGAACACCATTCGGTGATTTTGGAGAAAAGTCAGCCTGGGGCTTTCCTTGTGGTGTGGTCGGGGTTTGCGGTGGTGAAGGCGGCATGAAATGGTTGGACGGTGACACTGGAGGGCTCCACACAATCACTGATGTCCTTTGGTTCTGAAGCGGATTAAGCTGTCCGGAGACATCTTCGAGCTTAGGAACAGGTCTAAGTAACTGTTTTCCCGTAGAGAACAGGTTACTTCCCGGCTGAGGGAAGTAGATACCACTTTTCTGAAGAGAAATCGCAAGGAAGTCGGCCATTTTTAAACAGCTCCTCTCTGCGACAAGTCGGTTAACGAATTTCCCGCCTCTAGTAATGTATTTATACACGTCACGTTGAGAGAATTATATATACCCCGCCAAAATATCGGAGGGTTCTCTAAATTTGCAACACTTTTCCGAAACAATATCACACTTTTCGTGGGCAAAATGAAATGAATGATGTATGAAAAAGTTGATTTTCTTTATTTGCAAGGACAGAAACGTGATTTTTCGCGAATTTTACGTCGCTTTACATATGCAATGGACTCTGTTAATTT
>NC_090893.1:22424617-22432117 GCF_036669925.1 Montipora capricornis
GTTCACTTGCAAGGAACTCCTTAAATAATTTTAAGTTATATGAAGTTATATTCTTCGTTTTAGCATTTTCTTGTTTGTCAGAGAAGGATTTTACGTCAGCTTCAGAGAACTTTACGAATCTATCGCTCGCCATTTTTCATTGACTGTTTGCACAAACAACCATGCAAAGGCGGGAAATGACGTCTTCGATAATCATGGAAAATAAACTACTCGGGTCCCAGATGTAGTTTTTTTGAAATTTTACGCGTGGTATATTTTCGACTAAAACACTAGGGTCTGTACAATAAGAGCTCTTATTTTACCGTGAAAACAATGGATATCCAGCATGATACAGTTCCAAGAGTAAATAACTTGTATTGTTTTTCTGTAAAGAATCCCCCCAGAACGTATTGCATTAGGGGATTGGGAAAATATCCCCTTAACGAAAACAAGATGGTAAGCACCTAAAACTTTGCTCAGGATTTCCAGACATCTGTGAAAGGTTTAATACTGGCACAAATTATAGATATTTTCCTGAACCTGCGAAAACTGAAGAACATAAAACAGCGCACCAACAAGAAGAGATGTGAACGATGAAAATCGCGGTGACTAGATATTTTTGCATGAATATGGCGATGTAAATAAGCTTTTAAAAGATCTTAGATCGTTTCGGCTGCGTTCAGTTCTACTAGTCTTTTAACATACATGCAGTTTTATCAAAAGAAAACTTGGAACATGTGAAAAGACCGGGTTTTCAAAATAAGTAGATCATTGTTAAAATTGTTGGGCACGGAAGGAAAAGAGCTGCTTGTCTGGTTCATACCAGCGAATTGCAATTATCATTCGATGTATTTTGTCCTTCCTTTTTATTGGACGAGAGCCCACCACGTGACCTGCAAATAACTGCCTACAATTAAGTGTTTTGCTTCTTTTGCTGCAAATAATATTCTGCTCATGCGCAATTGAAATCCCGCTCTTGAGGAGCTCTTGAGAAAATGGCAGATCGGTTTCCCGAGCTGTCAGAGAGTGATTCGACATCTTTAGTTGATCGAAAGAACAATGAGAATACTAAAAAAGGAACAAAAGTTGCACTCAACGTATTTCGAGAGTATCTCAAGGAAAGAAAGGTAGACGAAGAGTCACTCGTGTCATCGACGCGAAGGACAAGTTGGCGAATGCATAGAAAGCCAGAAAAAAGAATGGCGAGCTTCACGTGTCCTGATACGCTTTGAAAACTGTGAAATTCTTCAGCTTTGTTGATGCCTAGTGTTATTGAACGTTTGACTGTGAGTACAATTTGAAGTCTACAAATATAATTGTGCTGAGAAGGAAACCAATTGATTGGTGTCATTACTCGACTACTCGACTCTGCAAGGCAGCGCGCGCTTACGGCTTTCCGGAAGCAAAAACAAAAAACAAACTCGGTGATCGAATGATAAACAATTATTGATCTCGGTTATCGCAAAATATCGTGGTTTGTCAGTGTCTTCGGCTTCGGCAAATAATTGATCTGCTCGCCACTGACAAATCACGATATTTTGCTCAACCTCGTCCAATAATTGTTAATTATCCATTGTTGTTTCTTTCAAGCGAGCCAGGCAGCGCACGTTTTGAAATCTGACAGGCTCGTCTCAGGGGTTTCGACAGTTTTGTAAAGCAGCGGACAGATTTCTGAAAGAACCGGACATGACATTTTTTGGCACAGCAAGGCGTGAATTTCCCAGGCAAGGCTGGAGTTCACTCAAATTCTCTTTATAAACTAAGTCAAAAAATTATGATAATAAAAATGAAACAAATTCCTCAATTATTAGCATCAAGGTACCGGACATGGAATGAGAAACAACCGGACGAAACCTCCGGCCTCTGGGCTCAAACGAAAACCCTGCTCGTCTCTGTACGTGCCCTCGGGCGTGAGAAAAGCGTTACGGGATGATCCCTTTATTATGAGACGACTGGGAACAAGTCAACGCCAGGATGACGTTTATTACGTCTGCGTTCACAGGCTAGATGACGTTAAAGCGATAATGCTTGTTTACAAACATTGACGTCACGTTCCTTTTGATATTCAAATTTGCCAACCACGGAACAAAAGAAGGCATTGTTTCAACAGCCAATTAGCTTCTGGTTGGCGTATTAATAACAATGGCTGACCTCACAAGAAACATCGCTATGGTTAAACACGGTTTCAAAGAAAGTAAGCAAATTACATGGCTTTTCAGTTTGAGCTAGAGTAAAGAATTTCAGCCACGTAATCCGGCGTGGCTCCCTAATTTCACGATGCTCATGTTTTCAGACAAGATCATCAATAGTCGCGCGCGTCACGCAAGTTTATCCAATGGCATCACACATCAAAACACGCGCTTTCATTGGTTCCTACTAAAATCTCCAGAGAATCTTACATTACACTTACATTCACTTTTCACAGCACGATCGAGAATTTTTCTGCCTGCTGCAATACTTGGCGCGGCATTAAACTGACCGCCTCGCAAACCTTGCGTCTTCGCTCGGCGTGCTCGTTGGCAATAACCAATATGTCAAGAGAAGTGTCTATGCGAATATTCTTAGCAGAGAGAAAAGATGTTTTGATGGAGCCAAAGTAAATTCCAGATGTTTCCACTGGTTTCCGGCCGCCATTTTGGTGTCCCCATGCATGGAGTCTCCATACTGATCCATACTAAACACTATAATTTTGAGTGGTACCGTTTGCCGAATAACTCGAGTTTGTAATGATCGCACAACCCGAAAACTTTGATACGCTGTTTATATATTACCCTTCTACAATATCTCATTTTTTTGACTTAATTTATTGAGTGGTAGCGATTTTATTTTTTCTTTGTGTGGCGCGAAAACCAAGAACTGAGGACGTTCAATTTTTTTCCTTTATTTGGAAATATTTGCTGTACACGAAACATTGATTTACACGCATTTTCCCGCGTTTCTTTTTTTAAAATTTTACAGCAGTCGTAGAGACTCTTTTGAAAGGTCACAAGCAGTCCTAACTAATGATTCTCAAACGATGTCTTCCTCACTCCTCAGAATCTAAGCAAAGCATCGGAACTATATTGCGTCCTCCATGATGGTTTAGGAAAACCATCGACTGGGAGAATAAGGAAGAGAGGACCGTTATTTAGTTCCATCACTACAATCGAAAATGTCGTCCCATTTTCAGCGGTTCGTCCGACCGGTTTCTGGAGTATCTGTTTGGCTTAATGGTAAGAACCCTGAGTTTTTAACCAAATTAAAATTTTGGATTTTAAAATCGGTGTTAGATTGTGATGAAGTGCATTAGAATGTGATAAAAAACACTCCGTGTCACTCAAAGCGGAAAGTAGCGGGGTTATCCACTCGACCGCACAGAGTACAGGGATACAGGGATATCAGTGACGTCACTATTTCACACGTCCTAATTTTGCGTTGCTTGGCTTCATCATGGATGTTCAACAGCTTTTCAAGAATCTTAAAAAGGAAGCAGAATGCCCATTGTGCATAGAGACAGTCAAAAATCCTAAGACATTACCATGTCTTCACTCATTCTGCCTGGAGTGTCTCGACAGACATGCAACTTTCGCAAGGAGACAGCTAAAAGCGACAATCAAATGTCCGGTTTGCCAGACTTCATTTCAAATTCCCGAAACAGACACCTTCGAGAATTTGCCGTCATCGTTTCATCTCAACCGATTGGTGGATGTTCTGGCTCTAGAAGATGGCAGCGTACAGTCTCAAAGATGCAACAGTTGCGACGAGAACAACACGGCAACATGTTACTGTTTCGTGTGCCAGGATTTTCTATGCGCATTTTGTTTTCAAGCTCACCAACGCTTGAAGGCTTCAAGGAGTCATCGCAATGTTTTGATCGACAAACTGCAAGCGCAAGATGTGCAAGAGTTGATCCACAGACCCGTGATGTGTTCACAGCAATATCATGAAGATCAACCTCTCGAATTTTATTGCGAAGACTGTAAAGTTCTGATTTGCCACAAATGTACTGTAGTGAGTCACGATCGACACTCTAAGACAGACACTCAGAAAGCTGCACAAGAACAAAAGATGCAAATGTCCGACGCTGTGGCCAAAGTGAAAGCGGAAATTGTAAGATATGAGAGTGAAATTAAGAAACAAACTGACCTAAGGAACAAAAACAAAGTGGAAATTTTGAACGAGGAAAAGAAAATGACAGACACTGTGGAAAAATTAATTCGTGATTTGCGAGAACACGAGAGGAAAATGAAGGACAAGTTCCGTGAAATTTATGAAGCGGAACAAAAACATCACGCAACGCGACTAGAAAACTTCCAGCTGGTTGCCACCCAGCTGAAAAGCTGCTTGGACCGCTGTCAGAGTATCTTGGCTACAAACTTCAGCGTCGAAATTCTACAAACAAATCACGCCATCATCGGACGTTGTAATGAACTGTTAAATGTAAGAAAACCCGATCTTTACATGTCGCCACATGTACATTACTTGGTGGAAAAGAAATTGGATCTTATGGATCGAGTTGTTGTCACGAAGACTGATCCCTCAAAGTGCTTAGCTGAAGGTCAAGACAGCAAGGAAGTAAAAGAAAGGAAGGAGACATATTTTGTCATTGTTACAAAGGATTCAGAAGAATTTCAATGTTATCAACAAGATGATAAAATCAAAGTCAACATATTGACTCCAGAAGGTGATCAACTAAAAACAGACATTAAAGACACCAAAGACGGCAAATACACAGTGACATACACACCACAGTGTGGCGGACAACACAGAGTGGAGATCCTTGTGAATGGACAGCCGCTGACTGGTAGTCCTTGGATTGTGCAGGTGGTTCATCAGCGTCAACATCAATTTGCCTTTCAGTTTGGTTCAAAAGGGAAGGGACAAGGAGAATTTGATGGCATTTCTGATATTGATGTGAGTCATAAAACGGGAACGATTGCTGTTGCAGATAGCGGCAATAACAGAATTCAACTGTTGAACTCTGAAGGAAAGTTTCGAAGGGAGATAAAAATTGATGGTAGACCTTTTTCCGTGGCATTTACAGACTCTGGCGACCTGCTGGCTTTAGTTCCGAGAAGCGACAACAAGCTTCGTGTGTTCAGTGAGGAGGGTCACTTCATCAAATACATCAATGATAAACATCTTGATAAACCAGTTCGCCTTTCCATCGCGAGTGATGGTCGTATAATCATAACTGACTGGTCGGACAAGAAAATCAAGGTCCTCCCTGATGGGAATGACTTGCTCCAATCCTTCAGTGCCCCAGACCGTGATAAATTTCCAGATTGCGCTATTTATCACCAGAACAAATTCTTTGTTTCTTATCTGCTTGCTAATTGTGTCAAGGTATTTGACAAAACAGGAGTGTATTTACATGACATTGGCTGTAAGGGGTCCAATGATGGCCAGTTTAATCGTCCTGATGGACTCGTTATTGACAAGTACAACCGACTCATTGTGTGTGATTCAGGTAACCATAGGCTTCAACTCTTCACCCTGAGCGGCAAGTTTTTAAGTAAAGTTGATGGACAGTATTTCAAAAATGGCTTTCCGTCTACGGTTGCTATAAACAGTGGTGGTAGTCTCATAGTAGCCGAGGCGAAAAACAGCTGCATTTCCGTTTTCTATTAAGATGTGATACATTTTTGCTTTATTAGCATAAGGCTAACGTTTTCTAATCAGACAGCCGAGAATAAAGAAATGAATATTTAAAGTGAGTTGCATAAGCTCTAAACAATGGTGCTTTGAAAATTCGAAATTTTACAAGGAATATTATGGGATCAGTAGCGTCTTTGTCACCCAAGAACTTTTCAGTTTTTGATGGCTAATAACTGCCTCGTTATCAAAGCTAAAAGGCTTTTGGAGGTTTAACTAAAAAAGTTAAACGAGTTCTTTTAGCATTTGAAGTCAATTTTTAAATAGCATGATTGATGCCATATGTGCAAACTCGTATGTTAATGAAACAAAATGTAAAGAAAGCCAAGATTCCCTTATACCTTTCCAATGAAAAGAGCTACGTACTAGAATCTGCAACTACCCTGTAGGAAAGCAAGAGAAAAACGGGGAAAAATCCACTGAAAAAATTTCTTATTTTTAGTTTCAAATGGATAATTTTGGAGGTATTTAGTTATCTTTTCTGTGAATTAAGTGTTTGCTTACAATTTAATCTCAGTGTTTTAAAGGTAGCTATTGTAGGCAGTAATCAACCTCGTTCCGAGGGCGCCTCCCCCTCCAAGTGAGGGAAATGTCCTGGGAACAAGGTTGTGCAGTGATGTGTTAAGCTAGTTACACCTTTCTCCAATTAAGGAGAAGCACTTTTCTGTCGAGATTAGATTAAAAGGAAAAATTTGAATTGACGTAGAAAGTGCTTTCATTTTAACATGGCTTATCAGTCGCGCAGAAGTCTGCTTGAATTTCTTAAATACTCTTTAATCAATTTTGACTGATCACAATCTTCTCTTATCCAACGCTGTACGAGATTAAAGCCTGGTTTTCCCTTGGGACTCAAGCGCAATCATGAAAACGTGGTTGACGCAAGCATAAGCCCTAGCACCGTGATCAAAATTTTCCTTTTCTTTGTGCTTGCGCTTATTCTTGAGTTCGCTTGCGTCGAGTGAAAACGAAACACAGCACAAATACAAGGAAATTTGCTACGCCAATTAAAGCACTCGTTCCAGATTCCCCGCGTCTGAGCATTTGAACAAAATGGCGGATGCAGTGGTTAAATTTGATGCTTATGTCGACGTTCGTTTTCACTACAAGCTACAGTTCATTTTGGTCTACGAAAGCATGATACAGTCCCAAGAGCAACTGAATAAGTTCTATTGTTTTTCTGTAAAGAATCCGCCAGAACGTATTGCATTATGATATTGGGAAAATATTCTACTGACAAAAAACAAGATGGCAAGCACCTGAAACTGTGCTCAGGATTTCCAGACATCTGTGAAAGGTTTAGTACGGGCACAAATTATAAATATCATCCTGAACCTGCAAAAACTGAGGAACATAAAACAGCGAACCAACAAGAAGAGATGTGAACCATGAAAATCGGGTTGAGTTATTTTTGCATGAATATGGCGATTGAAATAAGCTTTTAAAAGATCTTAGATCGTTTCGCCTACGTTCAGTTCTACAAGTCTTTCAACATACATGCAATTTTAACGTTAACGTAAGATCAAAAGAAAACTTGGAACATGTGAAAAGACCGGATTTTCAAAATAAGCAGATCAGTGTTAAAATTGTTGGGCACGGAAGGAAAAGAGCTTCTTGTCTGGTTCATACCAGCGAATTGCAATTATCCATTTTTGTTTCCCTCAAGCAAGCCAGGGAGCGCGCGTTGAAATCTGACAGGCTCGTCTCCGGGTTTTCGAGAGTTTTGTAAAGTAGCGGACATATTTCTGAAAGCACCGGAAGTGACATTTTTTGGCGCGGCAAGGTGCCTTGCGAGCGCCGAAAGGGAGAGCTACTAGGGCGCATGCTCCCCCAGGAAATTTGAAAAATAGAACACTCAGAAACGCCGTTTCCAGTGTTTCTGGAACCCAA
>NC_090893.1:22437117-22439617 GCF_036669925.1 Montipora capricornis
TCTGCAATATTTATCACCAGAACAAATTCTTTGTTTCTTATTACAGTGATGATTGTGTCAAGGTGTTTGACAAAACAGGAGCGTATTTACATGACATTGGCTGTTTGGGTTCCAATGACGGCCAGTTTGATGTTCCTCGTGGACTAAAGTTAAACAAGTTCTTTTAGCATTTGAAGTCAATCTTCAAATCATTATTAGTGCCATCTGTGCAAACTCATACGTTAATGAAACAAAATGTAAAGAAAGCCAAGATTCCGTAAACCTTTCCAATAAAAAGAGCTACGTACTAGAATCTGCAACTACCCTGTAGGAAAGCCTGGGGAAAAGTCCACTGAAAAAAAAAGAGTTTGAAATGGATAATTTTGGAGGTATTTTGTTTTGTTTTCTTTTCTGTGAATTAAGTGTTTGCTTACAATTTGTTCTTAGTGTTTTAAAGGTAGCTATTGTAGGCAGTAATCAACCTCGTTCCGAGGGCGCTTGCTCCTCCAAGTGAGGGAAAAGCCCTGGGAACAAAGTTGTGCAGTGATGTGTTAAGCTGGTTACACCTTTCTCCAATTAAGGACAAGCACTTCTCAGTCGAGAATAGATTAAACAAGAGGCTCTGAGTAGCCTATACTCATGCGCTGCCAGGTTATTTGTACTTCTGTTGATAGTTTAATAATAATAATAATAATAATGATGATGATGATGATGATGATGATGATACCGAAACTTCGTAGCAGCACGAAGTAAGATATCGCTTTGATGATCCATACGATGTTTTTGAAATTCATCTTTAATCAAGACATGTTTCGGATGAAACATCATCCATCGTCAGTTGTACAATGAGAAATAAACTAAAGTTGAGCAATAAATAGTGTAACAAAGTGAGATATAACATGAATAATTAAGGATGAAGGCGAGAACAGAACAACCACGAAACAAAACAGAAAAAAACCAGACTATTTAAGCTAAGAAAAGAAACTAATTACCATGAAAGGGATACATTAAGATGTTTGACTTGGGAATTTAAAGATGGCTGCTCCCAAAGGATATGCATGGCTTCTTTAATTTTCAATTGGAAACGTGTGGAAGCAGAGTCGAGGATTTTAAAACAGTCTTCTGAACACCGGGAGCGACAATTTTCAGAACCTCTCAAGTGGTTAAAGATGTGGGAATGTTTGTCGGAGGCGAGATGTTCACGGAGGCGAGTTGCGAAGTATCTATTGGTTTCACCAATATAACAGGCATTACAGCCTGCACATGAAAACTTGTAAATGACTCGCGATCGTAAACCCGCAGGGATAGGATCCTTCGCCCCAAACCAACTCCTGATTTTAAACGGGGTGAACACCAACTTTAATTTCCAGGTCGCTGCAAAATGTGTTGACTAATTTCTTAATTCTACGTTGTGTTATGATGGAAAAGCGACCGATGTACGGTAATTTAAAATACAAACAATTGTCCTTCCGAGCAACACTCTGGGAGGAATCGGAGGTAAAGTAATTGTTGAGAAATTCTCTAACAACATTCTCGATAACGCTAGAAGGAAACAAATTCTTCCTTAATGTTTTGGTAAGGTTGCTTATGTCCAAGTGAAAACCAGTCCAAGTATTATTAATTTTAAATACTCGGTCAACCAGAGTGCGTACTAGTCCTAATTTGTAACTGAAAGGGACAAAGCTGTAATAATTAGTGAGAAGACCGGTGTAGGTCTTCTTGTGGAAAACCGAGGTAATAATGCCCTGATTACTATGGTTATCTAAAAGCATATCTAAGAAGGGGAGCTTGTAGTTTTCTTCCTTCTCCATAGTAAACTTGATGTTAGGATGCTGGCTGTTGATATAACTAAAGAAAGATAAAGCATCCTGCTCGGTATTAAACAAAGCAAAGGTGTCGTCGACATATCTACGGTAAAACTCGATACCTGAATTGTAATTCTCTAACCAGCGTTTCTCATGTTTACCCATAAAGAGATTAGCTAATACCGGAGCAAGCGGGGAGCCCATGGCTATCCCATCAATTAGATCGTAAAAATTACCCAAAAATGAAAAATGGGTTTGAGCAGTGGCAAAGAAAAATTACTTAGTAAGATTTTCCCTTCCTAATTTAATATCTGGATTGCCCTTCATAATGTAGTCTACCGCTAAGTCGATAGATTCGATGAGAGGAATGTTGGTGAAAAGATTTTCGACATCGAAAGAAACCATGAACTTATTTAGGGTATGGAGTCTAGTGACTTCACTAACAAAAGTAAAAGTCAAGTAAAGCTATGATCTTCGCAGTTATGAACGCAATTTTTGCAATTGCGTGGAGAAGCCTGAAAAATTCAGGACTTCAACGGGGTTTGAACCCGTGACCTCGCGATTCCGGTGCGACGCTCTAACCAACTGAGATATGAAGCCACTGACGTTGGGAGCTGGTCATTTGTGGGTTCTAATGGTCCCGTGAGGAATGAATCAATGTCTTCGCAGTTATGAACGCAATTTGCAATTGCGTGGAGAAGCCTGAAAAATTCAGG
>NC_090893.1:22444617-22467117 GCF_036669925.1 Montipora capricornis
TCCCAATTAGCTGCCTCGCAATGATTCCATCTCGCTCACGAAGTAAACTGTGGGCGAATTATCCTAAAACTATATCCATACGAACGGTTTCAGAGCAAAACGATAGAAATGGCTTGGGTTGGGCTCAGCTCAGGTTTCATGTTACCCTTGGGGATGCGGTTACACACTAAAAGACTCCCCTCAGGGTAAAATATAATTAGATATGAGTTCTCTGACCTTGCAAATTAGTTCTGCGTTATGATTGGCCAAGCCACCTCAGGGAGCAGATAAACCGTACTTTTTAGTTAGTTCAGGAACTGTCATGGGAAGTTCTTTTGTTCTTTTTTGTTCTTTTTTATGTATATCCATGGAATTACCTTAGGGCACTTACGGTCTGGTGAAAGCGGGATACTGTACACACAAAAACGTCCATGGCCTACGGTGCTTTTAAAGGGAAATCTAATATTTTTTCTCTCCCTTTTTGTAAGAGACAAGTGTCTCTTCTCTCTTTTTTTAATGTTTATTTTGTCCGCCGCTACTTTTTTTTCTGCCGCTCATTTTTTCCTTCACCTCACTTTTCCTTTCTCCGCCCACTCAATTTTTTTTCTTTCATTTTTTTGCTGCCCACTTTTTTCTGCTGCTCACCCTTTTTCGGTTGTCTTAAAAACAAAGACGAAATCAAGATTAAGATTAACTAAGATCCTAAGACTGTAAGACTCGAAACTCGAAAACGAAGAAAATAACCCAAAACCCTCTATATTTGGCTAACCCTTCTTGGGCCTAAAGACCAACTTTTAGGCCTAGTTCGGCGTAGGGTTAACCAAATCGAGGGTTTTGAGTTACTTTCTTCGTTTTCGAGTCTTAGAGTCTCAGGTGTCTTAGGGGATCTAAGTTAATCTTAATCTTGATTTTGTCCTCTGCTCACAATTTTTTACGTCTGTTCAAAAAAAGTGAGCGACAAATTAAAAAAATTACTTGGGCGGCAGAAAAGAATGAGCGGCAGAAAAAATATGAGCAGGAAACAAAGTGGGCAGCAAAAGAAAAAAGTACAGGGGGAAAAAGTGAGCGGCAGAGAAAAGGAGCGGGGGACAAAATGAGGATTAAAAAAAGAGAGAAGAGACACTTGTCTCTTACGAAAAAGGAGAGAATAAATACATGTCTCTTTAAAAGCGGCGTAGTCTTATGGGTCTTTGTTTTCAAGACAACCCCGTTCTTTTCCCGCTGCTCACCCTATTAACCGTAGGCCTAAAGACCAACTTCTAGGCCTAGTTAGGCCACGGGTTAGCCAAATTAAGTCCATCGTTTTCGAGTCTTGGGGTCTTAGGGGTTTTAAGGGTCTTTGTTTGCAAGACACCCCTTTTTCCCGCTGCTCACCATTTTCTACGTCTGTTCAGAAAAAGGGAGCGGCAAATAAAAGAATTAAATTGACCGACAGAAAAAAATAAGCGGCGGAAAAAAAATGAGCAGCCAAAAAAAAGTGGGCAGCAAAAGAAGTACAGCGGAAAAAAAATGAGCGGCCAAAAAAAAGTGGGCGGCAGACAAAAAAAAAATGAGCGGCGGACAAAATCAAGATGAAAAAAAGTAAGTAGAGACTCTTGTTTCTTACGAAACAGGAGAGAAGAAATAGATGTCTTCCCTTTAGAAGCACCGTACTAAGACCGTAACCTAAGTGTCGTTTGAATTATCTCTTCTTTTAATCTTGACTTTGTCCGTCGCTCCTTTATTTTTTCGCCCGTCACTTTTTTTTCCTCCGAGCATTTTTTCCCAAAGCTCACTTTTTCTTTCGCCACTCACTCCAATTACTTTGCTGCCCTTTTTTTTTTCGCTGCTCTTTGTTTTTTTGGGTGTCTTGAAAAAAAAAAACCCAAAGACCACTTAGACCGTAAGACTCGAAAACGAAGAAAGTAACCCAAAACGCTTGATTTGGGTAACCCTTGGCCTAAAAACCAACTTTTAGGCCCAGTTGGGCCTAGGCTTAGCCAAATTGAGAGCTTTGGGCTAGGGTTAGGGTTAGGGTTGGTTGTTTACCATTTACCACAAAAATCCGGAAATTTCGGAAAATTTCCGGAGAAAACGGGATTTCTTGAAAGGTAGTCCAAAATTCCCAAACGGATTACGTGCTTACCATTTGCATACCCCCATGATTTTGCCTCCCTCCAGACTCTCTCGGTAACCTTGAACGGTGTTTGTAAATGGTACACGCCGATGCCAACTAAATTTCCCATTCGGGAGATTTTTGCTTACCATTTGAGCAAACCTTGTACCAACCGGTTTCTGCTTGTAAATGGTAAACAACTACTTGTCTCTCACGAAAAAGGAGAGAAGAAAGAGATGTCCCTTTAGAAGCACCGTAAATGAAAGGTTCTCAATTGTTGCCTTACGCTGTTGTTAAAACCAGAATTTGGTGATTTCACGTTGTTGTTTATGCAGAGGATCACAAAAATACGAGATAAAATGCGTAGAGCACGTGCAGCACGATTATTTTTCCTCTTTTAACCAATCAAATATTCTTGTTTTTTTCGTAGCCGTAGCCGTCGTCGTTTCTTCAACTCCTTAATATTATTTTTAACCTGCAAAAGGGCGGACGTGGGGAACTGAAACGGGGGACGAAGAAGATTTCATGGAGAAGGGGGTGCCTCCTTAAGTGTCACTAAAACACAATCAATGCATTCAAAAGATGAGCAATGCTGTTTAATGATGGTATACGATACACTCTGTACATACGCCATGGTGCTTGCTATAAAGCGAAGCCTTCACCAATAGTAGTTTTTACGTTTAACTGCAATTTCCCTTCGATAAATCGGAAAATAAGAACACCTAAAATGACATTATCTCATTCAAAATTCTTCTAACTGGTGCCTCTTGTTTTGCACATCTCATTCACTCTAAAATCAGATCTGATTTGTCAGAAAGGACCAGGTTAAAATTGTATCTCCTAAGTAGTTTTCTTGAGATCAAAAGTTTAAAAAGTCAAATGAATGTCGATACTACGTGATTTTAATATCTGAAGTACCATATGTATTATATATCAGTTATCCCAGACCAGGCATCAAGTAAGCAAGATTATTCAGTGTCTCCTCCTGATAAAACAAAAAAAGGAAATAATGATTAGCCTTTCAATGTAAAATTTAGCGCCGTGCCCACCAAATTTTTGTTATCCCTTCGTTTCGCTCGTGTTTATTTTATAAGGAGAAACAGCCGTAAAGTAGGCATAAGCAAAAACAGGAATAATAAAGTAGCTCAGTCATACGGCGCCAACTTATAAAGCGTCTTCTCTGACGTTACTGCGCGGCCTTCAAAACCTCTTTCGATGTGCTTGTTTCGTGTGTGGGAAAGTTGTTGGCTTGCATTTTTGTTAACACTAATCCGTTTCGTATAAATGCGATTGAGTCTCAAGGCCCTTATAACGAGGCGAGTGTTAGCTTGGGAAGAAATTCCGGACCAACCACCCCGCTTAAAAACTGTTACAGAAACAGGCTGGATTACCGCCCGGGGGAGAAGGGGGGGGGAGTGGGGGAGAAATGTCAACTCAGGAAGAGACATCTGCCAGGATGCGAAAACAAAACCAGTGCGCAAGTTCAAGTTCCTCTCTTCTATCTGTGTCTTAGCCCAGACTGAAAAGAAAGTTCAGCTTGAGCTGGAATTAAGAATTTCCGCCATGTAATTCTGCGTGGCCCCCTATTTTCACAGTGCTCATGTTTTCAGACAAGATCATCAATAGAAGCGCGCGTCATGCAAGTTTGTCTAATGACATCCCAAATTAAAACACGCACTTTCATTGGTCCCTACTAAAATCCCCTGGGAATCTTACATCACACTTACATTACACTTTTCACAGCACGATCGATAATTTTTGCTGCCTGCTGCAATACTTCGTGCGGCATCAAACTGGCCGCCTCGCAAGCCTCGCGTCTTCGCTTGGATCGCTCGTTGGCAATAACCAATATGTTAAGAGAAGTGTCTATGCCAATGCTTTTAGCAGAGAGCAAAAATGTTTTGACGAAGCCGATGTTTCTAGTGGTTTCCGGCCGCCATGTTTGAGTCCCCCTGCATGGAGTGTCCATACTGATCCATACTAAACACTATAATTTTGAGTGGTACCGTTTGCCGAATAACTCGAGTTTGGAATGATCGCACAACCCTAAAACTTTGACACGCTGATTATTAATTATCCTTCTACAATATCTCAATTTCTTGACTTCATTTATTGAATGGTAAGCGATTTTATTTTTTCTTTGCCTGACGTAAAAACCAAGAACTGAGCGAACTCTTTCAATTATTTCAAGTTTTTTTCTTTGCGCGGAACTATTTAATTTACAAAAAACATTGATTTACACGCATTTCCCGCGTTTTGTTTTCAAAAGTTTGTTTATACAGAAGTCGTAGACACTCTTTTGAACGGCAGTCCTAACTGATGATTCTCAAACGATGTCTTCCTCACTGCTCAGAAGCTAAGCAATTCATCGGAACTATTGCGTTCTCCAGGATGGTTTAGGAAAACCCGCATCGAGTGTGAGATTAAGGAAGAGAGGACCGTCATTTAGGTCCATCGCTAAAATCGAAAGATGTCGCTCCATTTTCAGCGTTTCGTCCGACTGGTTTCTGGACGGTTGGTTTGACTTAATGGTAAGCACCCTGAATTTTCTGCCAAAAACCAAAATTTCAGCTATTAAAAAGGGTGTTAGTTCGTGATAAAGTGCATTAGAATGTCACAAAAAGGGACTCCGTGTCAATCACACACAGTCCCGGGATTTAAGTGACGTCACTATTTCACACGCCCTCATTTTTGCGTTGCTTGGCTTCATCATGGATGTTCAAAAGCTTTTCAAGATTCTTAAAAAAGAAGCAGAATGCCCAATGTGCATAGAGACAGTCAAAAATCCCAAGACATTACCATGCCTTCACTCATTCTGCCTGGTGTGTCTCAACAGACATGCCAACTTCGCAAGGAGACAGCTAAAAGCGACAATCAAATGTCCGGTTTGCCAGACTTCATTCCAAATTCCCGAAACAGGCACCTTCGAGGATTTGCCGTCATCGTTTCATCTCAACCGATTGGTGGATGTTCTGGCTCTAGAGGATGGCAGCGTACAGTCTCAAAGATGCAACAGTTGTGACGACAACAAATCGGCAACATGTTACTGTTTCGTGTGCCAGAATTTTCTGTGCGCATCTTGTTTTGAAGCTCACCAACGCTTGAAGGCCACAAGGGGTCATCGCAATGTTTTGATCGACAAACTGCAAGCACAAGATGTGCAACAGTTGATCCACAGACCCGTGATGTGTTCACAGCAATATCATGAAGATCAACCCCTCGAATTTTACTGCGAAGACTGTAAAGTTCTTATTTGCCATAAATGTACTGTAGTGAGTCATAATCGACACACCATGACAGACACTAAGAAAGCTGCACAAGAACAAAAGATGCAAATGTCCGACGCTGTGGCCAAAGTGAAAGCGGAAATTGTCAGATATGAGAGTGAAATTAAGAGACAAACTGACCTTAGAAACAAAAACAAAGTTGAAATTTTGAACGAGGAAAAGAAAATGACAGACACTGTGGAAAAATTGATTCGTGATTTGCGAGAACACGAGAGGAAAATGAAGGACAAGTTTCGTGAAATTTATGAAGCGGAACAAAAACATCACGCAACGCGACTGGAAAACTTCGAGCTGGTTGCCACCCAGCTGAAAAGCTGCTTCGAACGCTGTCAGAGTTTCTTAGAAAGAAACTTCAGTGTCGAAATTCTACAAACAAATCACGCCATCCTCGGACGTTGTAATGAACTGTTAAATGTAAGAAAACCCGATCTTTACATGTCGCCACATATCCATTACTTGGTGGAAAAGAAATTGGATCTTATGGATCGAGTTGTTGTCACCAAGACTGATCCCTCAAAGTGCTTAGCTGAAGGTCAAGACAGCAAGGAAGTGAAAGTCATTGTTACAAAGGATTCAAAAGGATTTCAATGTTACCAACAAGATGATAAAACCAAAGTCGACATATTGACTCCAGAAGGTGATCAACTAAAAACAGACATTAAAGACACGAAAGACGGGAAATACACACCACAAGGTGTCGGACAACACAAAGTAGAGATCCTTGCGAATGGACAGCCTCTTACTGGTAGTCCTTGGATTGTGCAGATTGATCAGCATCAATATCAATTTGCCTTTCAGTTTGGTTCACAAGGGAAGGGAAGAGGAGAATTTGCTGGCATTTGCGATATTGATGTGATTGATAAAACTGGAACGATTGCTGTTGCAGATGGGCTGAATCAAAGAATTCAACTGTTTAGCTCTGAAGGAAAGTTTCGAAGGGAGATAAGACTTGATAGTAAACCTTATTCCGTGGCCGTTACAGACTCTGGCGACCTGCTGACTTTAGTTCCAGAAAGGGAAAATAAGCTTCGTCTGTTCAGTGAGGAGGGTCACTTCATCAAACACATCAATGAAAAACATCTTGATAAACCTCTTCGCGTTTCCATTGCGAGTGATGGTCGTATAATCATAACTGACTGTTCGGACAAGAAAATCAAGGTCCTCTCCCCTGACGGGAATAACTTGCTACAGTCCTTCAATGCTTCAGACTGTGATGAATCCCCATTCTTCGCTATTTATCACCAGGACAAATTCTTTGTTTCTTATTACTCTGCTAATTGTGTCAAGGTATTTAACAAAACAGGAGTGTATTTACATGACATTGGCTGTAAGGGTTCCAATGATGGCCAGTTTAATGGTCCTCGTGGACTCGTTATTGACAAGTACAACCGACTGATTGTGTGTGATGTAGGTAACCAAAGGCTGCAACTCTTCACCCTGAGCGGCAAGTTTTTGAGTAAATTTGATGGACAGTATTTCAAAAATGGCTTTCCTCGTTACGTTGCTATAAACAGTGGTAGCAGTCTCGTAGTAGGCGACTTAGTCAACAGCCGCATTTCCGTTTTCCATTAAGATGTGATATATTTTTGCTTTATTAGCATAAGGCTAACGTTTTCTAATCAGTCAGCCGAGAATAAAGTAATGAATATTGAAAGTGCTTTGCATAAGATCTAATAAGCTCTGAGAAGTGTTGCTTTGAAAATTCGAAATTTTACAAAGAATATATGGGATCAGTAGCGCCTTTCTTACCCAAGAATTTATCAGTTTTTGATGGCTAATAACTGGCTTGTTATGAAAACTAAAAGGCTAAAATTGGAGCTTTAACTAAAGCATTTGAAGTCAATTTTTAAATAGCATGATTGATGCCATCTGTGCAAACTCGTATGTTAATGAAACAAATTGTAAAGAAAGCCAAGATTCCCTTATACCTTTCTAATGAAAAGAGCTATGTACTAGAATCTGCAACTACCCTGTAGGAAAGCAAGAGAAAAACGGGGAAAATCCACTGAAAAAACATTATTTTTAGTTTTAAATGGAGAATTTTGGAGGTAATTTGTTTTGTTGTCTTTTCTGTAAATTAGGTGTTTGCTTACAATTTGATATCAGTGTTTCAAAGGTAGCTATTGTAGGCAGTAATCAACCTCGTTCCGAGGGCGCTTCCACCTCCAAGTGAGGGAAAAGCCCTGGGAACAAGGTTGTGCAGTAATGTGTTAAGCTGGTTACAACCTTCTCCAATTAAGGAGAAGCACTTTTCAGTTTAGATTAGATTAAAAGGAAAAATTTGAATTGACGTAGAAAGTGCTTTCATTTTAACATGGCTTATCAGTCTTGCAGAAGTCAATTTTGACTGATCACGATCTTCTCTTATCCAACGCTGTACAAGACTTAAGCCTGGTTTTTACTAGGGACGCAAGCGCAAGCATAAGTGCTCTTATTTCACCGTGAAAACGGGGTTGCACAAGGATCAAAACTTTTTCCTTTTCCTTGTGCTTATGCTTATTTTTGCGTTCGCTAGCGTCGTGTGAAAACGAATCACTGCATAAATACAAGGAAATTTGCAATGTCTGACCAATTAAAGCACTCGTTCCAGATTCCTCTTGGATCTGAGCATTTGAACAAAATGGCGGATTCTGTGGTTGATTTTGATGCTGATGTCGACGTTCGTTTTCACCAGCATAAGCTACTTATGTTTGTGCTTTGTGCTTCCGCTTGTACTTGCGTCGCTAGTGAAAACCAGGGTTTATCGTCCACGGTTTTTGCAGAGGTTTTAAAAAAACCTCAACTTCACTAATGGCTAAGTAGCTAAGATGTCAGTTTACGTCCCTTGCTTTGTTTTTTAGCTTTAATTTGCGTCTTTCACTCTATTGTCCAGTTCAAAGTGTTCTTAGTGTGGTCTTTATTTCAAGATCAATTTTAATTTTTAATGTACAGCGAACATTTCACCATCAAAAGAATACTCCATTTTCGAGTTTTTGTTTGCCTTCGTTCTATGAGGAAAAAGAGACGAACAGTAGCTCTGAAATAAAGAGCTCCGTTCTCAGTGCCGCCATAAATTAGTTAGAGTTGGTTGGTGATGGTGGGCATTTGGTATTTAGCAGAATGATACAAACGGGAAGTAGCTTTTTAACACTGCACTGATCTTGGAACTGTGCTAGGCCACTACCGGAGCAACACAGGGCCCATACTTGAGCAATACAAAAACAATATTGGACCAACAATAGCTCTTAATTGGATCAATTTAGGATTACAGTTACCATTCATTACTTGTCTTATCTAGGACATCAGCGTTTTTAGTTAAAAAAGGTTCTACCGAACAGGAAAGTAAAAAAAAAAAACAAAGAAAAAAGAAAAACAGCTCAAATGTAAGGGCGGTGACTTGAATTCGACAAGACACTTTTGTGTTTGCCCTTGGTTCATTTATATATATTTTTTGAATTGCCTTGGGAGAGCTACTACGGCGCATGCTCCCCGGGGAAATTTTAAAAATAGAACGCTCGCAAACGCTGAGCGCAATTGAATCCAAGCGAAATTGATCATCGCAATTTGTGAAGCATCTTGACCAGTTGCGAAAAAGCCTTAAAAAATCCAGACTTAAAAGGGACTGGAACCCATGACCGTGTGATTCCCTTTTGTTTTTTCTCATTAAAACCATTGATATATGGCGTTCTTGTAGCCGTCGTTGTCGTCCTTCGTGGCTTAAGCCTGGTTTCCCCTAGCGACGCGCACAAGCACAAGTGCAAGCATAAATAGAGGGTATGCGGTGGCGAGAAGATATGAATTTTACGTTCGAGTGACAAGAACAATAGAGAGATTTAGCTTCACGTTTACGTGAAACGGGAAACGTCGGCTTGCCGTTTTCACGTTTCACGTTTCACGTAACATATGAATTTTATGTTCGAGTGACAAGAACATTAGAGAGATTTAGCATCACGTTTACGGGAAACGGGAAACGTCGGCTTGCCGTTTAACGTTTCACCTTTCACGTAAGATACGAATTTTATGTTCGAGTGGCAAGAATGATAGAGAGATTTAGCATCACGTTTACCTGAAACGGGAAACGTCGGCTTTCGTTTCACGTTTCACGTTTCACGTAAAATAGAAAGAAGGTTGTTAAGCTTCAGCGAGACTCAAGTATTTAGTTACTAAAAAACAAAACTCGGAGTAAAACGCGAAAATACGCACTTTCACGTAGAAACGGCAAGCGGCAGCCGGCAAACGTAGAAAATGGAGGGAAAATCATGGTCACGTGGTCACTTTTGCCGTTCGCGTCTCACGTGAACGTGATGCTAAATTTCTATAATGCGCTGACTCGTGAGATATTGTTCTTGTTAGCATTTTCTCGTTTTTCAGAGAAGGATTTTACGTGAGCTTCAGAGAACTTCATGGATCTATCGCTCGCCATTTGACTGTTTGAAGAAAAAACCATGCAAAGGCGGGAAATGACGTCATCATGTGTTCATTATGAACACAGACGCCCTATACTCAGTCCCACTAGTAGTTATATCCAGACCGCAGTCTCAGAACGCTCTCTTAGTAATAATGAATTAGTAATTAGTATTCCAAAAGGACGTAAAAGCAGCAATTTTGTAACAATCTTAATGAAGAGAAGATAGTAATTAGTAATACAGAATTTATAAGTTTTTGATGGCTAATAACTGGCTCGTTATCAAAGCTAAAAGGCTTAAAATTGGAGCTTTAACTAAAGTCTAACAAGTTCTATTAGCATTTGAAGTCAATTTTTAAATAGCATGATTGATGCCATCTGTGCAAACTCATACGTTAATGAAACAAAATGTAAAGAAAGATAAGATTCCGTTTTACCTTTTCAATGAAAAGAGCTACGTACTAGAATCTGCAACTACCCTGTAGGAAAGCAAGAGGAAAACGGGGAAAAGTCCACTGGAAGAAAAACATTAATTTTAGTTTCAAATGGATAATTTTGGACGTATTTTGTTTTGTTATCTTCTCTGTGAATTAAGTGTTTGCTTACATTTTGTTCTCAGTGTTTTTAAGGTAGCTATTGTAGGCAGTAATCAACCTCGTTCCGAGGGCGCTTCCCCCTCCAAGTGAGGCAAACAAGGTTGAATACCCCTCTGCACGTTTTCTAGGAATCTCGAAAATCTTGAATAATAAAGTAGACACTAACTTTTAAGCCCCAAGAACTCTGCTGAATCTCAGAAAGTGTTTTTTTTTTTTTTTTTTTTAATGCCTCCTTATCTTCAGGTGCAATGAAAGACTTAAGGACGTTCGCGCCAAAATCTTCCTACGGTGAGATTTTCTTCATTTCTCGCCTAGAGTTAGCTCATAAAGTACTTACTCCAAAAATAAAAAAAAAATTGTGGGTCACCAACTTTGTTTCGGAGAAAATGGCAGTGGAAAAATGCCTTAATTTTGATAAATCTGTCATAATAACGAAAGGTAGCCTCATCTGCTCATCCATCGAAAATCCTAAAAAGAAACTGTTAGAGTGAAGGTTTTCGTGCATAGGTTTTTAGGGGTGGGATTTTAAGATAATTTCATGCCGCTAGGGATGTCGTAAACAGTAGAGTTCATCCTGGACGACCGTTTTCGTAACCTCTATCCGTTGCAGTCACTACCGGAATTCGATAGCACGAGGAAAGAAAACTAAAAATAGAGATAACTTCTTACGTTGAAATCTGACAGGCTCGTCTCAGGGTTTTCGACAGTTTTGTAAAGTAGCGGACATATTTCTGAAAGCACCGGAAGCGACATTTTTTGGCACAGCAAGGCGTCAATTTCCCAGGCAAGGCTGGAGTTCACTCAAATTCTCTTTAAAGTGTAAGTCAAAAAATTATGATTATAAATATAAAACTTCTCAAGTATTGGCATCAAGGTACCGAACATAGAATGGAAAACGACCGGAGGAAACCTCCGGCCTCCGGCCTCAAACGAAAACCCTGCTCGTCTCTATACGTGCCCGCGGGCTTGAGAAAGGCGTTACGGAATGATACCCATATTGTGAGACGACTGGGAACGAGTCAACGCCAGGATGACGTTAGGCTCTCAGAGACAAAAGGCTAAAGCGATATTTTTTGTTTACAATCATTGACGTCACGTTTCATTTGATACTCAAATTTGCCAACCGCGGAACAAAAGAAGGCATTGTTTCAACAGCCAATTAGCTTCTGGTTGGCGCCGTATTAATAACAATGGCTGACCTCACAAGAAACATCGCTATGGTTAAACACGGTTTCAAAGTGTAGCGCTATCCACCGGAGAAATCACTATCCAGTGGATGAGTCATAACAAAACCAATTGCGATATCCAATGAATAGTGATTTATCCTGTGGATAGCATTATCCACTTTTTGAACAACTGGGGCCAGTATTTGACATAATTATCACCGTTTATCCACAGGAGATCTACGACGGCCACGGCGACGCAAACGTTATGTTAGGCAACGTTTACACGAACGCGGTTTCATATCATCATCAAAAATCGAGTTGGTTTGGAAGTGTTTACACCGAACCGTTTTTGCCAGAAAATCCAAGTCGTGATGGTATAAGCGAGCGCTGCACTACGAGAAAAATTTACTATATTGAATTATACAGTGCAAGTTTCGCGCCAAAATAGTAATCGTATTCAAATCGATGCGGTTTCGCTGCTTACGCGACCGATGAAACCGCATCGTTTTGAAAACGCTCACTTTTGGCTTTTTCAAATCGACACGGTTTCGGCAACAGTCTCGATCGGTGTCGTGTAAACAGAAACTGTAGCGGCATCGAAAACGATGCGGTTACAAATGAAACCGCGTTCGTGTAAACGTCATCTTAAAATATAAAATATAACTTAACACAATCCCAATTAGCTCTTTCGCAATTATTCCATCTCGTTTACGTAGTAAACTGTGGGCGAATTATCCTTAAACTATATCCATACGAACGGTTTCAGAGCAAAAAGATAGAATAGCTGTGGTTACACACACCTTGAGCCTTCCAGGTTTCCTGTTACCCTTGGGGACACGGTTACACAGTAAAAGACTCCCGTCAGGGTAAAATATAATTAGATATGAGTTCACTGACCTTGCAAATTATTTCTGTTTTATGATTGGCCAAGCCACTTCAGGGAGCAGATAAACCGTTCTTTTCAATTCAGGAAGTGGCATGGGAAGTTCTTTTGTTTTTTTTATGTATCCATGAGAACAACCCAGGGGCACTTTCGGTCTAGGGAAAGCAGGATACACACAAAAACGTCCCTGCTATTGCCCGTGGGTAAACGTTATTTACCCATCGGCAAAAGGGCTGAAGTAGCCACAGCTAATGAAAAGTTCTCAATTGTTCGCTTAAGCTTGGTTTTCACTAGCGATGCAAACACAAGCACAAGCACAGGTATAAGCAGCTTTTCTAATGAAAACGAACGTCGACATAAGCATCAAAATTAACCACCGCAACCGCCATTTTGTTCAAATGCTTAGACGCAGGGAATATGGAACGAGCGTTTTAATCGGTCAGTCCCAAAAATTCCTTGTGTTTATACTGCGTTTCGTTTTCACGCGACGCAAGCGCGCAAGCACCAGGAAAAGGAAGAAATTTGATCCTTAAGCTTTTGCTTGCGCCTGCGCGTTTTCACGGTGAAATAAGCGCTCTTATGCTTGGGCTTGGTGCTTGCGTCGCTAGTGAAAACCAGGCTTTACGCTGTTGTCAAAACCTCAACTTTGGTGATTTCACGTTGTTGTTATGCAGAGGACGGCAAAAATACTCTTGTTTTGTGACGTTTTCGTAGCCGTAGCCGTCGTCGTTTCTTAAACTCCTTAATATTACTTTTAACCTGGAAAAGGGCGGACGTGGGGAACTGAGGCGAGGAACGTAGAAGAAATCGAGGGGGGAGGGGGTGTCTCATTAAGTGTCACTGAAACACAATCAATGCATTCAAAAGATAAACAATGCTGTTTAATGATGGTATACGATACACTCTGTGCGTATGCCATGGTGCTTGCTATAAAGGGAAGCCTTCACCGGTAATAGATTTTTAGTTTAACTGCAATTTCCGTTCGATAAATCGGAAAATAAGAACACCTAAAATGATAACTGGTGCCTCTTGTTTTGAACATCTCATTTACTCTAAAATTAGGTGTGATTTATCAGAACAGACCATGTTAAAATTGTATCTCTAAGTAATTTCTCTTCATATCAAAAGTTTAAAAGGTCAAATGAATGTCGATACTACGTGGTTTTAATATCTCAAGTAACATATGTATTATATATCAGTTATCCCAGACCAGACATCAAGTAAGCAAAATTATCCAGTGTTTCCTCCTAATAAAACAAAGAAAAGGAAATAAAGATTAGCCCTTCAATGTAAAAATTAGCGCCGTGCCCACCAAATTTTTATTATCCCTTCCTTTTGTTCATGCTTATCAGGATTTTATACCTAGGAACAACCGTAAAGTAGGCATTGTTGTTTAATAGTACTGACATGAGGCAGCAGATAACCTAGTAACCTTTGTGGCTGTCTTAATCGGTGTTTTTAGAAGAACCCGAAGAAGGCATAAGCGAAAACAGGACTAATAAAGTAGCTCATTGAGTACGGCACCAACTCATAAAGCGTCGTCTTGTCTGATGTTACTGGGCAGCCTGCATAAACCTCTTTCAATGTGCTTGTTTCGCGTGTGGGAAAGTTGTTGGGTTGCGTTTTTATTAACAATAATCCGTTTCGTATAAATGCGATTGAGTCTTTAATGCCCTCATATCAAGGCGAGTTTTAGCTTGGGAAGAAATTCCAAACCAACAACCCGGCTTAAAAATTGTTGCAGAAACAGGCTCAGTTACCGCCCTTGCGCGAAATGTCAACTCAAGAAGAGACATCTGCCAGGATGCGAAAACAAAATTAGTGCGCAAGTTGAAGTTCCTCTCTTCAAGCTGTCTCTTAGCCCAGACTAAAAAGAAAGTTAGCAAATCACATGGATTTTCAGCTTGAGCTGGAGTTAAGAACTTCCGCCCTATAATTCGGCGCAGCCCCCTAATTTCACAATGCTCATGTTTTCAGACAAGATCATCAATAGTCGCGCGCGTCAAGCACGT
The DNA here is from genome assembly GCF_036669925.1 of Montipora capricornis. Taxonomy (NCBI): domain Eukaryota; kingdom Metazoa; phylum Cnidaria; class Anthozoa; order Scleractinia; family Acroporidae; genus Montipora; species Montipora capricornis. Next base: position 22,459,020 of record NC_090893.1, read on the forward strand.
TTACCCAATGACATCACACATCAAAACCCTACTAAAATCTACACGGAATCTTACATTACACTTTTCACAGCACGATCGAGAAGTTGCAATACCTCGCCCCGCATTAAACTGGCAGCCTCGGAAACCTCGAGTCTTCGCTCGGCTTGCTCGTTGGCAATAACCAATACGTTAAGAGAAGTGTCTATGCGAATGTTTTTAGCAGAGAGGAAAAAATGTTTTGATGGAGCCGAAGTAAATATCAGATGTTTCCAGTGGTTTCCGGCCGCCACTTTTGGTGTCCCCATGCATGGAATCTGCCTACTGATCCATACTAAACACTATAATTTTGAGTGGTACTCTTTGCCGAATAACTCGAGTTTAGAATTTCGCACAACCCTAAAACTTTGACACGCTGTTCTACAACATCTCAATTTCTTGACTTAATGGTTAATCCGTTATTAGAGAAGATTGGTCTGGATCTGGTATTTAAGAACTATAGGCCAGTAAGTAACCTACAGTTTGTGTCAAAACTAACTGAAAGATCTGATTTTAATATGAGCATGTGATGGCAAATGGCATTTATCCCTTGTTTCAGTCTGCATATAGACAACATCACAGCACTGAGACTACATTACTGAGAGTACTGAATGATATTCTTCTAAAGATGAACTCCCATTATATGACGTTGCTGGTTTATTGGATCTCAGTGCAGCATTTGACACAGAGGGCTTACCATTTGAATGAAATTTTCGGTGAGAATGTTTCGACAAATGGTACTGCACATTCTGTTCATAGAAAAAGAAAATGGGAATGTGCTGTATCATTTGCCAGAAAAGCGGGTTGTTCCGGTTGAAAAACAAATGAAACTGTCTATTTTCTCTGACACTTGTAATTGTGGACAAATGGCACAGAAATTTCCGGGAATTCCGGTCAAAGCGAGAAAAAGGGATTGCCTCGAAAGGTACTACCCCCCCGGGAAGGGGGGGGGGGTACTCGATGTATCCCTGCTTGGGGAGGTGCGGCGCGGCCCCTCATACCCTTCATACCCTGACCCTGTTTAAGACAAACATCGCTGATTTTCCTACCCATTTTAAGACAGAATTCCGATTTTTGATACCCTGTTTAAGACATTTAACCCAGTTTAAGACAAAATCTGATAAATCGATACCCTGATTGAGACAAAAAATGATAAATTCGATACCCTGTTCAAGACAAAAATCCCGAAAAACATACCCTGGCTGGCCGCACGTCCCCATTAAGCCCTTATAAGGGAGTACCCACCCCCGCCCCCGGGGGGTACTACCTTTTTTCCGAAAACATTCCACCGAGATGAACCGTTCCATTTGAATTCTCTGCGGAATTACCGAAAATTCCATTCAAATGGTAAGCGCTCACAGTAACCCATGATGTGTTGCTCGATCGTTTGCATAATGAAGCTGGTCTACGTGGGAATGCTCTCAATTGGTTCTTCTCCTATCTTTCTCAAAGAAGTCAGCGAATCTCTATACATGAAACTCTGTCAAATAATTTTGACTTGGACTGTGGTGTTGCCTTGGGCCTTAATCATTTGTAGTTTATGCGTCTAAGCTATTTACTATCATAGAGAAACATCTTCCTAACGTACATCGTTTTGCTGATGAGACGCAATTGTATCTTAGTTTTAAGTCTGATGATACGTCTAGTCTAGATGAAGCTATTAGTGTTATGAATAGATGTATCAGTGACTTAAGGAATTGGATGAATGGGGATAGGTTAATGATTAATGATGATAAAACTGAGTTGATTAAGTGGAGGAAGGACGGAAGGCAAGAAAAGGTGGAGGAAGCCGTTTTCTTTTTTATCCCCCCTAAAAATCCAGGCCCCATTTTTATAAATTACATCCCCAAAAAAGGAGATAACCCTTTTATAGACAGTTCATAATAACCTAGGTTGAAAAAAAATCAACCTAGGTTGAAATTAAATGAACCTGAATTTTATTTCAACCTGTAACATAGCCATTAAAGCGTACCCTGTTTGATATTCACTCTTATTAGTATTACTAATTAAGTTTATTATCATTAGTATAAATATTCTGTTTTATTAACATGTAATTAGTTTTACTAATTTGAATTTTATTTTAGTATTTTAAATTGTAAAGCGTGAATGTAAATAGCGCTCTAGAATCTATTAAATAATAATAATAATAATAATAATAATAATCATTTGACTATGAAACATTGCTTAAAATCATTTTAAGATTAAAAAAAATTGCTAAAAAGCGACGACGTTTCGACGTTAGCTAAACGTCAAAATATGTGAGTGAATACTAAAAAAAACAATAGCCGGTTAAGAGCTGTAACATGAGTAAATAATTATTATTTGAGTAAATATGAGTAAATATGAGTAAATAATTATTATTTACTCATGTTACAGCTTTTATCCAGCTATTGTTTTTTTAGTATTTATAGACCGAAACTCACTCACATATTTTGACTTGATAATAACGTTTAGCTAACGTCAAAATGTCGTCGCTTTTTAGCATTTTCTTTTAATCTTAAAATGATTTTAAGTAATGTTTTATCGCAATTTTTCATAGTCAAATGTTTTTCAAAATCACTTCTTGTTCGAATAATGATAATGATAATGATAATGATAATAATAATAATAATAATAATAATTATTATTATTATTTATTGAATGTTAAGCGATTTTATTTTTTCTTTGCGTGACGTGAAAACCAAGAACTGAGCAAATACGCATTTTCCCGCGTTTTCTTTTCAAAATTTTGTTCATACAGAAGACGTAGAGGCTCTTTTGAACGGTCACAAGGAGTCCTAACTGATGATTCTCAAACGATGTCTTCCTCACTCCTCAGAATCTAAGCAAAGCATCGGAACTATTGCGTCATCCATGATGGTTTAGGAAAACCATCGAGTGGGGGAACAAGGAATAAGGAAGTAGAGGACCGTCATTTAGTTCAGTCCATCACTACAATCGGAAAATGTCGTTCCATTTTCAGCGGTTCGTCCGACCGGTTTCTGGACGGTCGGTTTGGCTTAATGGTAAGCACCCTGAGTTTTCAGCCAAAACAAAATCTCAGGTTGGGTGTTAGTTCGTGAAGTGCAGTAGAATGCTATGCACTCGATTAGACCAGAGTAGCGGGGTCATCCACTGACCGCACAGAGTCCAGGGATTCCAGTGACGTCACTATTTCACACGCCCTTATTTTGCGTTTCTTGGCCTCATCATGGATGTTCAACAGCTTTTCAAGATTCTTAAAAAGGAAGCAGAATGCCCATTGTGCATAGAGACTGTCAAAAATCCCAAGACATTACCATGTCTTCACTCATTCTGCCTGGAGTGTCTCGACAGACATGCAAACTTCGCAAGGAGACAGCTAAAAGCGACAATCAAATGTCCGGTTTGCCAGACTTCATTCCAAATTCCGGAAACAGACACCTTCGAGAATTTGCCGTCATCGTTTCATCTCAACCGATTGGTGGATGTTCTCGCTCTAGAAGATGGCAGCGTACAGTCTCAAAGATGCAACAGTTGTGACGAGAACAATACGGCAACATGTTACTGTTTCGTGTGCCAGGATTTTCTGTGCGCATCTTGTTTTGAAGCTCACCAACGCTTGAAGGCCTCAAGGGGTCATCGCAATGTTTTGATCGACAAACTGCAAGCGCAAGATGTGCAAGAGTTGATCCACAGACCCGTGATGTGTTCACAGGAATATCATGAAGATCAACCCCTCGAATTTTACTGCGAAGACTGTAAAGTTCTGATTTGCCATAAATGTACTGTAGTGAGTCACGATCGACACTCTAAGACAGACACTAAGAAAGCTGCACAAGAACAAAAGATGCAAATGTCCGACGCTGTGGCCAAAGTGAAAGCGGAAATGGTCAGATATGACAGTGAAATTAAGAAACAAACTGACCTAAGAAACAAAAACAAAATTGAAATTTTGAACGAGGAAAAGAAAATGACAGACACTGTGGAAAAATTGATTCGTGATTTGCGAGAACACGAGAGGAAAATGAAGGACAAGTTTCGTGAAATTTATGAAGCGCAACAAAAACATCACGCAACGCGACTGGAAAACTTCGAGCTGGTTGCCACCCAGCTGAAAAGCTGCTTCGAACGCTGCCAGAGTATCTTAGAAAGAAACTTCAGCGTCGAAATTCTACAAACAAATCACGCCATTCTCGGACGTTGTAATGAACTGTTAAATGTAAGAAAACCCGATCTTTACATGTCGCCACATGTACATTACTTGGTGGAAAAGAAATTGGATCTTATGGATCGAGTTGTTGTGACCAAGACTGATCCCTCAAAGTGCTTAGCTGAAGGACAAGACAGCATGGACGTAAAAGAAAGGAAGGAGACATATTTTGTCATTGTTACAAAGGATTCAGAAGGATTTCAATGTTATCAACAAGATGATAAAATCAAAGTCGACATATTGACTCCAGAAGGTGATCAACTAAAAACAGACATTAAAGACACCAAAGACGGCAAATACACAGTGACATACACACCACAGTGTGGCGGACAACACAGAGTAGAGATCCTTGTGAATGGACAGCCGCTGACTGGTAGTCCTTGGATTGTGCAGGTTCATCAGCATCAATATCAATTTGCCTTTCAGTTTGGTTCAGAAGGGACGGGACAAGGAGAATTTGATAGCATCTACGATATTGATGTAAGTCATAAAACAGGAACAATTGCTGTTGCAGATGGGCGGAATAAAAGAATTCAATTGTTTACCTCTGAAGGAAAGTTTCAAAGGGAGATAAAACTTGATGGTGCACCTTGTTCTGTGGCATTTGAAGACTCTGGCGACCTGCTGACTTTAGTTCCGAGAAGCGACAATAAGCTTCGTGTGTTCAGTGAGGAGGGTCACTTCATCAAACACATCAATGATAAACATCTTGATAAATCAGATCACCTTTCCATTGCGAGTGATGGTCGTATAATTATAACTGACTGGTCGGACAAGAAAATCAAGGTCCTCTCCCCTGATGGGAATGACTTGCTCCAGTCCTTCAGTTCCCCAGACTGTGATGGATCCCCATTCTGCGCTATTTATCACCAGAACAAATTCTTTGTTTCTTATTTCTTTGCTAATTGTGTCAAGGTATTTGACAAAACAGGAGTGTATTTACATGACATTGGCTGTAAGGGTTCCAATGATGGCCAGTTTAAGGGTCCTGGTGCACTCGTTATTGACAAATACAACCGACTCATTGTGTGTGATGAGGGTAACCATAGGCTGCAACTCTTCACCCTGAGCTGCACGTTTTTGAGTAAAATTGATAGACAGTATTTCAAAAATGGCTTTCCTCGTTACGTTGGTATAAACAGTGGTGGCAGTCTCGTAGAAGCCGACATACTCAACAGCCGCATTTCCGTTTTCTATTAAGATGTGATATATTTTTGCTTTATTAGCATAAGGCTAACGTTTTCCAATCAGTCAGCCGAGAATAAAGTAATGAATATCGAAAGTGCTTTGCATAAGATCTAATAAGGTCTGAGAAGTGTTGCTTTGAAAATTCGAAATTTTACAAAGAATATATGGGATCAGTAGCGCCTTTCTTACCCAAGAATTTATCAGTTTTTGATGGCTAATAACTGGCTTGTTATGAAAACTAAAAGGCTAAAATTGGAGCTTTAACTAAAGCATTTGAAGTCAATTTTTAAATAGCATGATTGATGCCATCTGTGCAAACTCGTTTGTTGATGAAACAGAATGTAAAGAAAGCCAAGATTCCCTTATACCTTTCCAACGAAAAGAGCTACGTACTAGAATCTGCAACTACCCTGTAGGAAAGCAAGAGAAAAACGGGGAAAAATCCACTGAAAAAAAAACATTTTATTTTCAAATGGATAATTTTGGAGGTATTTAGTTATCTTTTCTGTGAATTAAGTGTTTGCTTACAATTTGATCTAAGTGTTTTAAAGGTAGCTATTGTAGGCAGTAATCAACCTCGTTCCGAGGGCGCTTCCCCCTCCAAGTGAGGGAAATGTCCTGGGAACAAGGTTGTGCAGTAATGTGTTAAGCTGGTTACAACTTTCTCCAATTAAGGAGAAGCACTTTTCAGTTAAGATTAGATTAAAAGGAAAAATTTGAATTGACGTAGAAAGTGCTTTCATTTTAACATGGCTTATCAGTCTTTCAGAAGTCTACTTGAATTTCATAAATACTATTTAATCAATTTTGACTGATCACGATCTTCTCTTATCCAACGCTGTACAAGACTTAAGCCTGGTTTTTACTAGGGATGGAAGCGCAAGCATAAGAGCGCTTATTTCACCGTGAAAACGAGGTTGAGACAAGCATAAGCACAAACACAAGGATCAAAATTTTCCTTTTCCTTGTGCTTTGCGGGCTTGCGTCGTGTGAAAACGAAACACAGCATAAGCACAAGAAAATTTGCTACGTCTGGCCAATTAAAATACTCGTTTAAGATTCCCCGCGTCTGAGTATTTAAACAAAATGGCGGATGCCGTGGTTGAATTTGATGCTTATGTCGACGTTCGTTTTCACTAGCATAAGCTAGTGACAACCAGGCTCTAAGCTTATTACATTATGCGATAGGGAAAATAGTCTATTAACGAAAAAGAAGATGGTAAGCACCTGAAACTGTGCTCAAGATTTCCAGATATCTGTGAAAGGTTTAATACTGACACAAATTATAAATTATACCTGTAAAAACTGTAGAACATAAAACAACGCACGAACAAGAAGACATGTGAACGATGAAAATCGGGGTGACTAGAAATTTTTACATGAATATGGCGATTGAAATAAGGTTTTGAAAGATCTTAGAACGTTTCGCCTAAGTTCAGTTCTTCAAGTCTTTTAACATACATGCAGTTTTAACCTTAACGTAAGATCAAAAGAAAATTTGGAGCATGTGAAGAGACCGGGTTTTCAAAATAAGTAGATCAATGTTAAACGTGTTGGGCCCCGGAAGAAAATGAGCTGCTTGTTTGGCTCATACCAACAAATCAGGCTGCAAGCATCCATTTTTGTTTCCCTCAAGCGAACCAGGGAGCGCGAGTTGAAATCTGATACGCACGTCTCAGGGTTTTCGACAGTTTTGTAAAGTAGCGGACATATTTCTGAAAGCACCGGAAGTGACAGTTTTTGGCGCGGCAAGGTGCCTTGCGAGCTCCGAAGGCGAAAGCTACTAGGGGGCATCCTCCCCCGGTAAAATTTTAAAAATAGAACTCTCAGAAAAGCTGTTTCCAGTGTTTCTGGATCCCAATAATGTTTCCCAGGCAAGGCTGGAGTTCCCTCAAATTCTCTTTAAAAAGTAAGTAAAAAAATTATAATAATAAAAAATAAAACAAACCCCTGAAATATTGGCATCAAAGTTCCGGACATGGAATGGGAAACGACCGGCCTCAAACGAAAACCCTGCTCACGTGCCCGCCGGCGTGAGCAAGGCGTAACGGGAGACGACTGGGAACGAGTCAACGCCAGGATGACGTTAGGCTTTCAGAGAAAAAAGGGGTGATGTAGCAGCTCTCGTAACGTATAATGTGATTGGCTGGCCACCCTAGCCAAAAACAAAAGACTAAACAATTGAAGCAATGACTTAGACTCAAAAACAATAGAAGCTGCTTACAATACCAAACAATAGCAGCTACACTACTGGAAAAAAGGCTAGAGCAATATTTCTTGTTTACAAACATTGACATCACGTTTCTTTTGATACCGTCATTTTCACCTAAGCGTGGCACACGTCACGGGGAAAACATGCTCTAACTGGTTGCAAACATGACAAGTTTTGTCTTGAATCCTTCGAAGTTGGAGGGATGTTCATGCAAGTTTCCCTAGAATGGCAGCAAGACTGGATATCAAAGACTTTTTTTAAGAAATTAACCCTGATCTGATAAAGTATGCTTCAAATACGTTCAGTCAAACTATCGCACGCAAAAGGTTGCTTATGTTAACGGCTGCCAAACTTAAACTTATCACATTTTAGGCACAGGAGATCTTCGACAGAAACGTCGACGAAAACGTCTCCTTAAAACAAAATATTTAAATTTTACACAATCCCAATTAGCTCTTTTGCAATTATTCCATCTCTTTCACGTGGTAAACTGTGGGCGAATTATCCTAAGA
>NC_090893.1:22477117-22484617 GCF_036669925.1 Montipora capricornis
TTTTTATTATGTCCAGACACGTACTGCTGCAGATCATTCTTCTCAGTCTAGGTTCCAGACCCCTATTGTTTACGATATATATATAGTTTTTAAAAATTGTAACAGTCACTTTTGAAAATGTGTGTTGACTAGCATACGAAACGTCAAGTTTTATAAAAATGTGTTGGAATAAAATGTTTATCACCGCTGTTTGTGTTATTTTCTTAATCAAGGTAATCAAGTTTTGCTTTCAAAATTTTGTTCATGCAGAAATGGTAGACAATCTTTTGAACGGTCACAAGCAGCCCTAACTGAAGATTCTCAAACGATGTCTTCCTCACTACTCAGAATCTAAGCAAAGCATCGCAACTATTGCGTCCTCCATGATGGTTTAGGAAAACCATGGAGTGGGAGAATCAGGAAGAAGGACCGTCATTTAGTTGCATCGCTACAATCGGAAAATGTCGTTCCATTTTCAGCGGATCAGTTTCTGGACAGTCGGTTTAGCTTAATGGTAAGCACCCTGAGTTTTTAGCCAAATTAAAAGTTCGGGTTTGAAAAATGGGTGTTAGTTCGTGATGAAGTGCATTAGAATGCTATAAAAAAGACTCCGTGACACTTAATCGGAAAGTAGCGGGGTCATCCACTCGTCCGCACAGAGTCCAGGGATTTAAGTGACGTCACTATTTCACACGCCCTCATTTTGCGTTGCTTGGCTTCATCATGGATGTTCAACAGCTTTTCAAGAATCTTAAAAAGGAAGCACAATGCCCATTGTGCATAGAGACTGTCAAAAATCCCAAGATATTACCATGTCTTCACTCATCCTGCCTGGGGTGTCTCGACAGACATGCAACTTTTGCAAGGAGACAGCTAAAAGCGACAACCAAATATCCGGTTTGCCAGACTTCATTCCAAATTCCGGAAACAGGCACCTTCGAGAATTTGCCGTCATCGTTTCATCTCAACCGATTGGTGGATGTTCTGGCTCTAGAAGATGGCAGCGCACAGTCTCAAAGATGCAACAGTTGTGACGAGAACAATACGGCAACATGTTACTGTTTCGTGTGCCAGGATTTTCTGTGCGCATCTTGTTTTGAAGCTCACCAACGCTTGAAGGCCTCAAGGGGTCATCGCAATGTTTTGATGGAGAAACTGCAAGCGCAAGATGTGCAAGAGTTGATCCATAGACCCGTGATGTGTTCACAGCAATATCATGAAGATCAACCCCTCGAATTTTACTGCGAAGACTGTAAAGTTCTGATTTGCCACAAATGTACTGTAGTGAGTCACGATCGACACTCTAAGACAGACACCCAGAAAGCTGCACAAGAACAAAAGATGCAAATGGCCGACGCTGTGGCTAAAGTGAAAGCGGAAATGGTCAGATATGAGAGTGAAATTAAGAAACAAACTGCTCTAAGGAACAAAAACAAAGTTGAAATTTTGAACGAGGAAAAGAAAATGACAGACACTGTGGAAAAATTGATTCGTGATTTGCGAGAACACGAAAGGAAAATGAAGGACAAATTTCGTGAAATTTATGAAGCGGAACAAAAACATCACGCAACACGACTGGAAAACTTCGAGCTGGTTGCCACCCAGCTGAAAAGCTGCTTCGAACGCTGTCAGAGTATCGTGGATAGAAACTTCAGCGTCGAAATTCTACAAACAAATCACGCCATCCTCGGACGTTGTAATGAACTGTTAAATTTAAGAAAACCCGATCTTTACATGTCGCCACATGTACATTACTTGGTGGAAAAGAAATTGGATCTTATGGATCGAGTTGTTGTCAGCAAGACTGATCTCTCAAAGTGCTTAGCTGAAGGCCAAGACAGCAAGGAAGTAAAAGAAAGGAAGGAGACATATTTCGTCATTGTTACAAAGGATTCAGAAGGATTTCAATGTTATCAACAAGATGATAAAATCAAAGTCGACATATTGACTCCAGAAGGTGATCAACTAAAAACAGACATTAAAGACACCAAAGACGGGAAATACAAAGTGACATACACACCACAGTGTGCCGGACAACACAGAGTAGAGATTCTCGTTAATGGACAGCCGCTGACTGGTAGTCCTTGGATTGTGCAGGTTCATCAACATGAATATCAATTTGCCTTTCAGTTTGGTTCAAAAGGGAAGGGACGAGGAGAATTTGATGGCATTAACGACATTGATGTGAGTGACAAAACGCGAACGATTGCTGTTGCAGAAGTGCGGAATAAAAGAATTCAACTGTTAAGCTCAGAAGGAAAGTTTCGAAGTGAGATAAAAATTCATGGTACACCTTGGTCTGTGGCATTTACAGACTCTGGCGACCTGCTGACTTTAGTTCCGGAAAGCGACAATAAGCTTCGTCTGTTCAGTGAGGAGGGGCACTTCATCAAACACATTAATTATAAACATCTTGATGAAGCACGTCGCCTTACCATTGCGAGTGATGGTCGTATAATCATAACTGACAGGTCGGACAAGAAAATCAAGGTCCTCTCCCCTGACGGGAATGACTTGCTCCAATCCTTTGGTGCCCCAGACTGTGATGAATCCCCATACTACGCTATTTATCACCAGGACAAATTCTTCGTTTCTTATTACTCTGCTAAATGTGTCAAGGTATTTGACAAAACAGGAGTGTATTTACATGACATTGGCTGTGAGGGTTCCAATGATGGCCAGTTTGATGGTCCTTTTGGACTGGTTATTGACAAGTACAACCGACTGATTGTGTCTGATGCACGTAACCATAGGCTGCAACTCTTCACCCTGAGCGGCAAGTTTTTGAGTAAAATTGATGGACAGTATTTCAAAAATGGCTTTCCTTCTACCGTTGCTATAAACAGTGGTGGGAATCTCATCGTAGCCGACGTGGGCAACAGCTTGATTTCTATTTTCCATTAAGATGTGATATATTTTTGCCTTATTAGCATAAGTCTAACGTTTTCTGATCAGTCAGCCGAGAATAAAGTAATGAATATTGAAAGTGCATTGCATGAGCTCTAATAAGGTCTGAGGAATGAAGCTTTGAAAAATTCCAAATTTTACAAAGAATATATGGGATCAGTGGTGCCTTTGTCACCCAAGAATTTATCAGTTTTTAATGGCTAATAACTGGTTCGTTATCAAAGCTAAAAGGCTGAAAATTGGAGGTTTAACTAAAGTTTAACAAGTTCTTTTATCATTTGACGTCAATTTTTATATAGCATGATTGATGCCATATGTGCAAATTCGTACGTTAATGAAACAAAATGTAAAGAAAGCCAAGATTCCCTTTTACCTTTCCAATAAAAAGAGCTACGTACTAGAATCTGCAACTACCCTGGTGGAAAGCAAGAGATAAACGGGGAAAACTCTACTGGAAAAAAAAAAAGTTTCAAATGGATAATTTTGGAGGCATTTTGTTTTGTTATCTTTTCTGTGAATTGAGTGCTTACAATTTGTTCTCAGTGTTTTAAAGGTAGGTATTGTAGGCAGTAATCAACCTCGTTCTGAGGGCGCTTCTCCCTCCAAGTGAGGGAAAAGCCCTGGGAACAAGGTTGTGCAGTGATGTGTTAAGCTGGTTACAACTTTCTCCAATTAAGGACAAGCACTTTTCTGTCGAGTCGTGCAGAAGGCCACTTAAATTTCATAAATACTATTTAATCAATTTTGACTGATCACGATCTTCTCTTATCCAACGCTGTACAAGACTTAAGCCTGGTTTTCACTAGGGACGCAAGCGAAAGCATAAGAGCGCTTATTTCACCGTGAAAACGGTGCACAAGCACAAGGATTAAAATCTTTCCCTTTTCCTTGTGCTTGCACTTATGCTTGTGTTTGCTTGCGTTGTGTGAAAACGAAACACAGCATAAGCACAAGGAAATTTACTGTTTGGCCAATTAAAGCACTCCGATCTGAGCATTTGAACAAAATGGCGGATTCTTTGATTGATTTTTATGCTTATGTCGACGTTCGTTTCACTAGCATAAGCTTCTTATGTTTGTGCTTGAGCTTACACTTGTACTTGCGTCGCTAGTGAAAACCAAGCTTTATCGTCCACGGTTTTTGCAAAGGTTTTAAAAACCTCAACTTCACTAATGGCTAAGTAGCTAAGATGTCAGTTCATGTCCCTTGCTTTGTTTTTTAGCTTCAATTTGAGGCTTTCACTTTCTGTGTCCGATTCAAAGTGTTCTTAGGGTGGTCTTTATTTTAAAATCAATTTTCACTTTTAATGTATAGCAAACATTTCACCATCAAAAGAATGCTCCATTTTCGAGGTTTTGTTTGCCTTCGTTTTATGAGGAAAACTGAAAGCGACGAACAGTAGCTCTGATGTAAAAAGCTCCGTTCTCAGTGCCGCCATAAATTAGTTACAGTTGGTTGTTGATGGTGGGCATTTGGTATTTAGCAGAATGATACAAACGGGAAGTAGCTTTTTAACACTGCAGGGATATTGCAACTGTGCTAGGCCACTACCGGAGCAACCCAGGGCCGATACTTGAGCAATACAAAAACAATATTGGACCAACAATAGCTCTTAATTGGGTCAATACAGGATTACAGTTACCATTCATTACTTGTCTTATCTAGGACATCAGCGTTTTTAGTTTAAAAGGTTCTACCGAACAGGAAAGTGAAAAAAAAAAAAAAAAACAGCTCAAATGTAAGGGCGGTGACAAGACACTTTTGTGTTTGCCCTATAATTTGTTCATGTATATATATTTTTTGAATTGCCTTGGGAGAGCTACTAGGGCGCATGCTCCCTGAGGAAATTTTAAAAATTGAACACTCACAAACGCTGAGCGAAATTGAATCTAAGCGAAATTGATCATCGCAATTTGTGAAGCATCTTGACCAGTTGCAATCTGACACGTACGTCTCAGGGTTTAATAATAATAATTTAATAATTTATTTACTTATAACGCGCAAGTATCAATTTACATTTTCACTTTACATTTTCACTTTACTAAGTAGTTGAGTATTTTCGACAGTTTGTAAAGTAGCGGACATATTTCTGAAAGCACCGGAAGTCACAGTTTTTGGCGCGGCAAGGTGCCTTGCGAGCCCCGAAAGGGAGAGCTACTAGGGCGCATGCTCCCCCAGGAAACTTGAAAAATAGAACACTCAGAAACGCTGTTTGCAGTGTTTCTGGAGCCCAAGAATCAATTTCCCATGCAAGGCTGGAGTTCACTCAAATTCTCCTTAAAAAAATAAGTAAAAAAAATATAATAACAAAAAATAATACAAACCCCTGAAAAACTGGCATCAAAGTTCCGGACATGGAAATGGGAAACGACCGGACGAAACGTCCGGCCTCCGAACTCAAATGAAAACCCTGCTCACGTGCCCGCTGGCGTGAGCAACGCGAAACGGGAGACGACTGGGAACGAGTCAACGCCAGGATGACGTCAGGCTCTCAGAGACAAAGAAGGGGTGATGTAGCAGCTCTCGTAACGTATAATGTGATTGGGTCGCTACCCTAGCCAAAAACAAAAGACAAACAATTGAAACAATGACTTAAACTTAAAAACAATAGAAGCTGGTTACAATACCAAACAATAGCAGCTTACGAGAGCTGCTACACTACTGAAAAAAAGGCTATAGCTATATTTCTTGTTTACAAACATTGACGTCACATTTCGCACGTCACGGGAAAAAATGCTCTGATTGGTTGCAAATATGACAAGTTTCAGGAATGTTCATGCAAGTTTTCCTAGAATGGCAGCAAGACAAGATTTCAAAGACTTTTATTAAGAGATTGACTCTGATCTGATAAAGTATGCTTCAAATACGTTCAGTCAACTATCGCACGCAAAATTTCTTTATGATAGAGGCTGCCAAACTCAAACTTCAAAGAACATGTTTTCCCGTCATGTGCCCCTGCTTAGAAGAAAACGACGGTTTTCCAATTTGCGAACCACCGAACAAAAAGAATCATTGTTTTAACAGTCAATAGGCCACTTCGGAAAGTACCATAATACTCTTTGTTTGCCCCAAAAATTTTGCATGAGCATTGTTTCCAGTTTCTCTCGGGACTTACAATGATCCCAAGAGAAAACAACAACCAAGCTTATGCAAAATTTGGGGGGACAAACAAAGAGTATTATGGTATTTTCCGAAGTAGCCTAATAATTAGCTTATGGTTTGCGTATTAATAACAATGGGTGACCTCACGAGAAACATCGCTATAAGGATGTTGAGCATTCAAAAGTCAAACTTATTAATGCCACATTCCCATCAATCCTTAACCATGTTTTGAACATGTTTGGTGAAACACGGTTTCAAGGTGTTTTTTTTTTAATCATGTATACTGAATTTTGTCCACGATCAAAACTCAATTGAATCTCAAGTATAAGCCCGTTCCACATTTTATGCGACCGATTTTCATTTCGTAAAACCCAGTTTAATTAAACATGTCTTTTTGATGTGAATGGGATATTAGATGATATTTGGCAATCTCTATATTAGTATTTATTTAGTCAGTATTCGACATACTTATCACCGTTTAGGCACAGGAGATCTTCAACGGAAACGTCGACGAAAACGTCAATTTAAAATATAAATACAACTTTACACAATCCCAATTAGCTCTTTCGCAATTATTCCATCTCGTTCACGTAGTAAACTGTGGGCGAATTATCCTAAAACTATATCTATACGAACGGTTTCAGAGCAAACAGATAGAATAGCTGTGGTTACACACACCTTGGGTTTATAGCCTTTCGTAGGGTAAATGTCTGGGGTTTGGCTCAGCGCAGGTTTCATGTTACCCTTGGGGATGCGGTTACACAGTAAAAGACTCCCCTCAGGGTAAAATATAATTCGATATGAGTTCACTGACCTTGCAAATTAATTCTGCTTTTTGATTGTCCAAGCCATCTCAGGGAGCAGATAAACCGTACTTTTTAGTTAGTTCAGGAACTGTCATGGGAAGTTCTTTTGTTCTTTTTCATGTATCCATGGAAATAACCCTAGGGCAGTTTCTGTCTTGGGAAAGCGGGATACGGTACGCACAAAAACATTCATACCTACGGTGCTTTTAAAGGGAAATCTATTTCTTTACTCCTTTTTGGTAAGAGACAAGTGTCTCTTCTCTCTTTTTTTAATCTTGATTTTGCCCGCCGCTCCTTTTTTTTGTGCCGCTCACTTGTTTTCCGCCGCTCATTTTTTCCTGCGGCTCGCTTTTTTCTTTCTCCGCTCACGCAAATTTTTTTCTTTTTTTTTTTTTGCTGCCCACTTTTTTCTGCTGCTCACCTTTTTTCGGTTGTCTTGAAAACAAAGACGAAATCAAGATTAAGATTAACTAAAGACCCTAAGGGCCAGTTATTTAAATAAAGTCTAACTGAGGCCGCGGTTTAAGACAATCAGTGGACCTCCAAATCTGTTTATGAGCGGTATATTTTAAGTAAATAAATTGCTCTCTAGCCTGGAATGCAAACCTTCTTGTTACCATCAGCAGCACACAATATTTCGATATGATTGTTGGCAATATTGAAAATGGCTTAGAACGCGGTTTTGTTAAACATTGTCCAAAATATG
>NC_090893.1:22502117-22532117 GCF_036669925.1 Montipora capricornis
GCAAAAAGCCCTTGGATGATGAGATCTCAAAAACCCGAATTTAAGTTTAATCTTACTTAGGATCTATCGTCAAATCCATTTCTACACTCAAGAACCCATTCCCTACTCCCTTCACTGATCATTGTAACTTCTCAATAAAAAACACCCCGCCTGCTTCTTTGCGTCGTACAAAGCCGGTCTGAGGCCCCCGATTTAATCAAAAAATTGACTATGATCCGTAGTAAAACGCCAAACAAAGGCAAAGAAAAAAAAGGATCCCAGTTGCAACCACGTTTTATTGCAATTTGGTCCAAAATGGAATCATACAACAACTCGAAGGACTACGAGAAAGAACCACAAAAAGATTTCCATCTGCGTTCAGTTTGTTAGTCTTATGGCTGCAATAAGCGAGTTCAGCCTAAACGATTTCTCGAAATCTTGTCGTTGAAGCTTTTCCACATCTGCAAACCCGAAATGGAAATCCCTTGCATCTAAAGATTCCTTTTTCAGCCCTTTTGCAGGCCATTCAGAGTTAAGACTTTCTCCAAACGAAACGGTAAACACCTTTCCATGAAGATGGCCGTTTTCGTCCGCGAATCCCTTCTCAAGTATAATTCTCTGAAACTGCTCAATGGCTTCAGCTGTGAGGCATATTAAAACAACATTATTTAATTCATCCAGCCACGACAAGCTTTTCTGTACTTCAGCTCCATCGGCGATGTTTACGAAATTCGTCACACGGACGGTTCCATTTGCTTTAGCATTGAGAGCGTGGCGAAAATTTCTCACAACTTGTGTCTGCGTCGCATTTGACTTATGAAGAAGGAGAATTTTCTTCATCGCAAACGTATTTATTTCCTGCGATTGTTCTTCACTTTTCGGGAGCATCATATTTTCCTTTTTGTTCTTGGCCGACTGCGTGTTACCCATTCCTAAGATTAAGCAAAAGAGAAACATGTTGAATGTGTGAAAATAATAGCAAAACCAAACTCAATTTATCATCAGACCGCAAAGATGATAGCTGGCACAAAACCCAGGACAATCCGTCAATTGGCGATAGAGGGCAAATGCAGATTGAATGTGTTATGCGGACTGTGCTGGTGCTATCATTATATATATAACCTTTGAACAGAGCTGAAATGACCGTCTGTAAAGTCCCTACCACGTGTACAAAAAGTCGTTTGTAAATGTCTAAAACCACACCTGAAACACTAAACTGAGAAACAATCTGTATTAAAGGTTTCACTTACAAAATCAGACCAAAAAGTGATCATTTGATAATGCAGTGAAATAAATTTAAAGTTATGAGAGGCTTAGTCCCGAGCGACTTGTCATAAATAACGAAATTTTCGTTGACGAGGGCTTATTGAAGTAAGCACGTTTTCTTGTTAATAAAAAATACGTTTTTTAATCAACCACATATTCAGGGTTCCAGCAAAGAGTGATTCGGCCAATAACCGCAGCGCCTTACTGTGTCTTTTGTAAATTCCACAAGTATTACATATCAGTGACACGTCAATACAAACACTTTGAAAAGGAAAGAAAGAAATTAGTACGTATTGCTCATGATTATATATGCATAACCACATCAGAGAAATTTAAGATCCTAACGAAAGGGGCCCCAAAGAGAAGGTCAAATTGTTCACCCGAAAGTGTCTTTAATTCATATAGCAAAGGAGGTCCGAGTTGCTCCTTCAATATTCGTCATCAAAAATACTTACAGCTTAAAAGTTGGACAATGATAACAGAAGGCCTTTTAATGTTTATAGTCATACAATTCAAACACAGTACTTTGCTGACAGTCCCCAAAGGGGCTCATCAGTGAATTAAAGTCAAATACTTCAAGACAAGCATATCTTTGGAGATTGTGATAAATTTTAAAGCTGCATAAGAAGCGATTAGTTCAAAACTGAATGTGATAGCCATTGCTGAAGGTCACCGTTGCAAACAAAGCGTTTTCAAGTTACAGGCCGCGGTTAACAATTTGAGAGACGGGTATGGTCGATTCTGAACCCTAAATAAAGCTGAAATGCAACCTTTGTTCCAATAACGTTATTATTGTGCAGGAAAAAGGTGATGTTTTTTGTTCAAAGCTCTTTATGTTGCAAACGGTTGCTTACAACTTAATTAATGTCATTTTGTTTACGAAAGGTTTCTTTCTCAATGATCTTACGCACTTAAGTTTCACTTTAAAGGGAATCTGCACACCGACAATAAAATTGAAACATTGGAAACAATATTTGCATCAAATTTGTTTCACTTTTTTTTATACAGAATCATTCACTTTTTACGGGTTGTACCCAAAATAGATGAATTTCAGAATCATTAATTCTTGTTTTCAAATTTCACGGGCGTTGCCATTTTGACTGATAACTAGACTTTCGAAAAGTCCTTCGTCTCATGTAGACAACGCGCGGGACTTTTTCTCCTAAGATTCTCCTAAGGTCGACTTGTGGCAAGTCTTACTGATAACCAACGTGTTACAGTTGCCCTCTGAGGGAATCTTTGCTGTCGTCATTGTTGAAAATTGTTTCATTAACATACAAGCTTGCTCACAGAAGGCGTCATGCTATTTAAAAAATGACTTCAAAAGGAAAAAAACTTGTTAAACTTAGTTAATCTACAATTTTAAGCCTTTTAGCCTTGATAACGAGCCAGTTATTGGCCATACATTCTTTGTAAAATTTCGAATTTGAAAGCATCATCGCTCAGAGATTATCAAGAATATCGCATTCAGTTTTTCAGAAATAGCTCATTATGCAATGCGCTCTCAAAATTAGAACTTTACTCTCGGCTGACGGATCAGAAAACAATCGCCTTGTGCTAATGAGGCAAAAAAGTAAACAAATGTTTCCCTATTATTAAACAACTCCTAAGTCTGTGTCAGAACAACAGGGCAAGAGTCACGTCACAATTATTCGATATGGCGCTGCGCCCGAGAAAATGTAAAGTGAGGATCAGTTCTAAAAGGGTTTTTTCTGACATAAAGACTTTTTTGTAAAAAAACGATTAAGCAAATCATTTCCTCCGCTATCAAGTTCTTTTAATAGGAGCGAAAGTTCCCTTTAAAATGAAAGAAAAGATAAAAAGGGAAATCATAATATAGTTATGTATAAAGGATAAATACAAAAAAGGTCACAGTGATAACTATACTTTAAAAGCTGTTTCCTTAATTGCTAAAATACTCTCAAAACTAATTAATTTTTGCCTTAATTACAAATACATATTATTCCCTAACTGCGCCACTTCATGTATCCATCGCTAGCTCATGACATCGTGGGAAACTTCGTCTTTCCTCAAAAAAACTGCGAAATAATATGATCATCGCTTATCCACAATAAAGAACTTTTCGTACGACCTTCCTCATCAAATCTCTAAAGATGAATGAAAAAAAAAACAAAAGACAAAAACCATTAGTTTCATAACACCAGTCTACTTCTCTACGGTTTGTTCAGTTTCATACCACCGAGTTTCTAGAGAAGAATTCAAAACTGGAGTCTATGCTTGGTTGATCACGTCCCGAATTCTCATGACCTGTCCGATAATCACAAGCAAGAGAAAGTGGGGGACGTGTCATAGGGCATAGAGAGTTCGTAACTTATTCTAGCCCAAACCTGATTAGCGTCATTTTCTCCTCCACTGTTTCCCACGGGTTGGGTCACCTCGCAGCTCTTACAAGGTCTCACCTGATTGGAGACCACCCTTGAGGTTTAACAAAAGAACAAATAACAGAAACAATGGACCCTAGGCCTAAAACAAAAGGGCTATTGTTTCTGTTACCCTAGGCCTAAAACAAAAAGGCCATTGTTTCTGTTATTTGTTCTTTTGTTAAACCTCAAGGGTGGTCTCCAATCAGGTGAGACCTTGTAGGAGCTGCGAGGCTACCGCACGGGTTTCGCTCATCATTGTATTCTAGAATATCTGCAAAACAAAACACACAACAATGACAATTTGTCCACTTGATTCTAAACTGGAACCTAGATTTATCTATTTGGGTAAAGAGTTTTATGTTCAAGTCTAAGCGGTATTGAACATATTGTGACGCTGCTAGCAAAATTTCCCCACTCTTATTGCCACCTACATCATTTATGCCCCTCTCATTATATCATTTGACGGGACAGGGCGCAGCTATAACAACGGCTCTCGGGATCACTTCTGACAAAAATTAGCACAAATAAATATACGATAGAAACAATGGACCCTAACCCTTAACACCGTGAGTAGAGCTAATTCCATAAGACTTGCAAATTGCTTTTATACCTGTCACTAGGGTATAACGTGAATTTGGATTGCCCACCTTTTATTTTCCGAGTAAATGGCATTTAGGCCCCAGGGATTGGGATTTGAAAAGGCCAGAAAAAGCTGAAATGGAAACTGCATAAATCTTTCGTGAACTTTGGCCCTGGAAGTTTATGTGTACTGGGCAACGGGATTAGTACCCTACCCACCATCCTACAGGCACGTGTTCGTGAGAGACAAAAGGCAACTCGCCTTCAGCCAGGGTTTCTTCGCTGACACTTTCGCCCTCAAGGTAGTATCTAACGCAAAGACTCTAAAACGATGAAAAAGACAGCTGAGTATGCTGTATTTCTAATTGTCTTTAATTTTCAACTGGTGCTGTTCTTTCTCTCTTTCTACAATGAATATATGTTGGATATCTTATTCTTCGCGAGTTCAGTAAGCGTACTGTCATCATTGTCGTTTTCCCTTTCGACCGTACAGTCAATGATGAAGGGAAACATTTACTCCGTCTTAAATCTGAAAAATACAAATTGATTTGGCATCTTCAAATGTATTCACGCGTAACTCTCTAGACTGCCATTGCCCCAATACTATGTCTTGCAATGTCTTGCTGTTTTCAGGAAATAGACTATTTCCCCAATCCCATAATGCAATACATTTTGGGGGTTCTTTACATAAACACAATGCAATTTTATTACTCTTGGGACTGTTCATGCTTCAGTGAACTGGATATCCATTGTTTTATTTCAAATAACCCCCAAAAAACGCTCAACATAGGAAAAAAATAAATATCGATTCTCGGTTTTCACATGAGATCTACTCGTATGCAAGTCTTTCGTTTTTTTGGGCAAAAAAACGCTGAGTACCGATTTCCTGTCCGCTTTGAGGCATAAGGTAAGTCTGAATTGCGAATTGTTCAAGTCCATATGGAATTTTTGGATGACTTGACTTTTTGTGCTGGTTACGCAACAAAACTAGGAATTTCATTGACTGTCGTACGAGTTCTTGCCTCTTGTCTTAAATTAAATACTCACGAATCTTGCAAATCGGCTGTACTCTATACGGGTGACAATAACAATCCTATCTATGGCGTATTGCAGCTTGGCGTTACTCTTGGCTTCACTGTATGTATAGCTTAGCTGAGCTATGAGCACATTTAGAAGGATAACAATCACCATGGCCATATGTAAGCCAGAATAATCAGGATCGCCAGCCAACTGTATGAGAAGAAATAAACTGCTGCAGTAAAGGAAACAGAGTGGGAACTGAATATGATGTAACACCCATTTCACAAATTCCAAGCAGAATAGAGAGAGTTCTGGACCCTTAGCAAACTAAAATAGTCGAAAAATAGACGCCGAAGAAAGTTGTCATGGTCAAGTCACGATTTTGCCGCAACACTGTAAATGTACTTTTGGGGGGCTTTTACAAGATTGGATGGACTTAAATCTTGTACAAATGTAGCAGCTCTCGTAACGTATAATGTGATTGGCTCGCTACCATAGCCAAAAACAAAAGACTAAACAATTGAAACAGTGACTTACAAACCTAAACAACTATAGCAGGTTACGAGAGCTGCTACATTACTGGTGCAAATCGATACTCTGAGTAAATGATTATATTTCTGAAAAAAAAACGATTTTCAGAAATTTCATGTCATCGAACCTATGACGAGATCTTATAAGATCGATGAACTTTTTACCACACTATGTTGTTTAGGAAAGACTGGAATTCTACAATTGTTTGCCAATACCAATACATACTTGAACTTGGAATAATCTTCCTCGACAGGTTGTTGTTCAACAAGAGCTCGCACAGCGGCCAACATTAACCAGCCGTAATTCCTTCAATGACAAGACACAATGAACACATACAGACAGCTGATAAAAACGGCACGCAAAAATACAAGAGAAAATTATATTACAAGTCGTTCTGTCACACCCAATTAATGTACTAGATTTCCGGTTGAAGTGCGCGTGTCTGGCCTTTCAAGTTGTTCCTTTGAAAATGCATTTCTCAAGTTCCTATTGCAAAATAAGTTCACCTTATTCGAAAATGGCCGTCACTATCTTTAAAGTGTTTTTGTTTAAATGACCACTTTCTGACTTGGATCTACATACAGTTCAGTATGGTGTTCCTCAAGGATAACTCCTCGGTCCCAGGCTATATACAATCTACGTCAATTACCTTCCTGGTGCCTTTTCTCTTGGGAATGCACGGTTTATGTACGCGGTGATTACACCATACTGTGCGGGGAAGAACTTTGACCAAGTTTGCTTACAATCAAACAAAATCTTTGAGCAACTACGGCTCTGGGGCCGGTTGTTCGAAAGCCGATTAACTTAATCCAGGATTAGTGTTCAAGAGGGGGGGGGGGGGGAGAATTTGATGGCATTTACGATATCGATGTGAGTGATAAAACGGGAACGATTGCTGTTGCAGATGGGCGGAATAAAAGAATTCAACTGTTGAGCTCTGAAGGAAAGTTTCGAATGGAGATAAAACTTGATGGTGCACCTTGGTCTGTGGCATTTGAAGACTCTGGTGACCTGCTGACTTTAGTTCCAAGAAGCGACAATAAGCTTCGTGTGTTCAGTGAGGAGGGGCACTTTATCAAACACATCAATGATAAACATCTTGATGAACCAGGTCGCCTTTCCATTTCGATTGATGGTCCTATAATCATAGCTGACTGGTCGGACAAGAAAATCAAGGTCCTCTCCCCTGATGGGAATGACTTGCTCCAATCCTTCAGTGCCCCAGACTGTGATAAATTCCCATTCTATGCTATTTATCACCACAACAAATTCTTTGCTTCTTATTACTTTGCTAATTGTGTCAAGGTCTTTGACAAAACAGGAGTGTATTTACATGACATTGGCTGTAAGGGGTCGAATGATGGCCAGTTTAATGATTGTCGTGGACTCCTTATTGACAAGTACAACCGACTCATTGTGTGTGTGATGATGGTAACCGTAGGCTGCAACTCTTCACCCCCTGCGGGAAGTTTTTGAGTAAAATTGATGGACAGTATTTAAAAAATGGCTATAAACAGAGGTGGTAGTGTCATGGTAGCCGACCCACTCAACAGACGCATTTCTGTTTACCATTAAAATGTGATATATTTTTGCTTTATTAGCATAGGGCTAAGGTTTTCCAATCAATCAGCCGAGAATAAAGTAATGAATATTGAAAGTGCATTGCATAAGCTTTAACAAGCTCTGAGCAATGATACTTTGAAAATTCGAATTTTTACAAAGAATATTATGGGATCAGTAGCGCCTTTAACTGGCTAATAACTGGCTCGTATCAAAGCTAAAAGGCTTAAAATTGGAGGTTTAACTAAGTTTAACAAGTTCTTTTCGTATTTGAAGTCAATCTTCAAATAGCATGATTAATGTCATCTTTGCAAAGATTCCCTTTCCAATGAAGAGAGCTACGTACTAGAATCTGCAACTACCCTGTTGGAAAGCAAGAGAAAAAAGGGGAAAAGTCCACTCGAAAAAAAAAAAAAGTTTCAAATGGATAGTTTTGGAGGCATTTTGTTTGCTTACAATTTGTTCTCAGTGTTTTAAAGGTAGCTATTGTAGGCATTAATCAACCTCGTTCTGAAGGGGCTTTCCCCACCCCTTCAAGTGAGGGAAAAAGCCTGGGAACAAGATTGTGCAGTGATGTGTTAAGCTGGTTACATCTTTATCCAGTTAAGGACAAGCACTTTTCTGTCGAGATTAGATTTAAAATAAGAAAATTTGAATTGATGTATAACGTGTTTTCATTTTAACATGGATTATCAGTCGTGCAGAAGTCTACTTGAATTTCATAAATACTCTTTGATCAATTTTGACTGATCACGATCTTCTCTTATCCAACGCTGTACAAGACTTAAGCCTGGTTTTCACTAGGGACGCAAGTGCAAGCATAAGAGCGCTTGTTTCGCCGTGAAAACGGGGTTAAGACAAGCACAAGCACAAGGATTAAAATCTTTTCCTTTTCCTTGTGCTTGCGCTTATGCTTGTGTCTGCTGGCGTCGTGTGAAAACGAAACACAGCATAAATACAAGGAAATTTGCTGTTTGGCCAATTAAAGCACTCGTTCCAGATTCCTCTTGGATCTGAGCATTTGAACAAAATGGCGGATTCTTTGACTGATTTTTACGCTGATGTCGACGTTCGTTTTCACTAGCATAAGCTACTTATATTTGTGCTTGTGTTTGCGCTTGTACTTGCGTCGCTAGTGAAAACCAGGCTTTACTGTCCACGGTTTTTGCAAAGGTCTTAAAAAAAACCTCAACTTCACTAATGGCTAAGTAGCGAAGATGTCAGTTCATGTTCCTTGCTTTGTTTTTTAGCTTTAATTTGAGGCTTTCACTTTCAGTGTCCAATTCAAAGTGTTCGTAGGGTGGTCTTTATTTTAAAATCAATTTTAATAATAATACTCCATTTTCGAGTTTTTGTTTGGCTTCTTTTTACGAGGAAAAAGAGACAAAAAGTAGCTCTGAAATAAAAAGCTCCGTTCTCAGTGCCGCTTAGGCCGTAAATTTGTTTGAGTTGGCTGGTGATAGTGGGCATTTGGTATTTAGCAGAATGATACAAACGGGAAGTAACTTTTTAACACTGCAGGGATACTGCAACTGTGCTAGGCCACTACCGGAGTAATACATGGCCGATACTCGAGCCATACTTGAGCAATACAAAAACAATATTGGACTAACAATAGATCTTAATTGGATCAATACAGGATTTCAGTTACGATTCATTACTTGTCTTTTCTAGGACATCGGCGTCTTTAGTTAAAACGGTGATTCAGAAGTGAAAAAAAAAATTCAAATGTCAGGTCGGTGACTTGAATTCGACAAGACACTTTTGCATTTGTCTTATTGTTTATTTATTTATTTATTTATTTTGAATTGCCTTGTTTTTCAAAGACAATCCCCACTTTTACTACAGAATAAATGTAGACTGGAAGAAATAACGTTTGCAACATTTGTTCGAATTTTTTTAAAAAAGGTTTGTTTGTATCAGGAAAAATGAATTTTAGGATCGCCTATCTTTGCTTTCAAATTTCCCTTCTCTATTTTTCAGTACTCTAAAAACCGCTAGTGCTTAATACTTTTAAGATACTTCGCCCACATTGTACGACGTAAACAAGACGGAATAATTGCAAAAGTCTTACGATAGTATCGTTATTTCGTCAACGTCGCCATCACATATATAAAAGTCCCTTTTCACTGATACTTGACAGAAGGGATACCCCACACAAACATTTGTTGCTTTAATACAGCTAAGTATTTTTTAAGGTTTTTTTGCGTTTTTAAGCGAGGTAAGATTGTCTGTGATAAAGCGACATGTGAATAGACATTTTAAAGCTAAAATTCGCTATAATTTATTTCAAGGTTAGCACTCTTCTAATGAAGTTTGAAATTGTGGCCTTTCTGTGATAAAGCAGCCAGACACACTTTGGAAACTTCCAGATAAAAAGAGACTTAATTCCCGTTTATAGCTGAGGCACTTCTATCACTTTATTTTCTGTGTTTTCGAGATAATGACAAAGGTCAACCGATTTATTCAAACTAAGCATGGTTCTAACCCTCGATACTTTTGTAAGTTTTCCCTTTAAAACACAACCTATTTATGATGGCTTGAACGATTTGCTGACACACTGGGAATGTTCATGTATCAGGCAACATGTATTGACATACTAAACGAGCGCAATGGCCGTACTAGCCGTACAAAAACGACCGAGGGGTTAGTAAGTATTATATGGCATCGTGTCTTTGAGCTTTCGGACCCCTTCTCCGCTTGGTGAATGTTCGTCTTCCAACAGCGAACTTTGAAAGGTAACCTTTTCCATGTAAAACTAAATTCTGCTTGCCAGAATAGTACTTTTGTGATGAAAAAATAAATTCCGCTTCTTAAAAACTTTTTGTGTTTCGCTCAACTTGAATTTCCAGGGGGAGAGAAAAAATATGGAAACGGGCCGTTTCCATTGTAATGGTCCGTACTGTAAAATCCCGACCGAAAACCAGTCAATCAGAGTGTTCCATTTAGCCTGAGAATCGCTTGCCATATAATAAAGTGCAGTTAATACCTGGGTCTTTTAGGAACAGTCATCCATTTCTGGAACTTGTGTAGTGAGAAACAGTATTGGTGCTATTGCGCACAGTGCAGAGTCGAGTAGCACTGATAGGCTGACATGGACTTCACCAGGGTCTTCAAGGGAGAAAAACACAATCAGTAAATAATAAAGCACGGAAAAATCACACAACAGTTCGGTATCAATGGCTCAAGGCTCCGTCGTCGTCATCGTCGGCGTAGCCAAGTGGCCAGGGTGCTGGACTTGAGAGATCCGGAATTCCGGGTTCAGGGGGCCGTTTTTCGAAAGTCCCGAAACCTTACGGGCCATTTTCGGGTGTTTGTGCGATGCAAGTTATGTAGGCTGTACTCTCAGGCACCTGCACCAACGCGCGGCTGAACACACGAAACAGTCCTCTTCCATTGGCAAACACTTAATTAACGAACACAGGATTAGTGTCGTGCAAACTTAAACAACTTGGTTGAAATATTATTTGTACTTGCAGAGTTCAACCCATTGAGTCCTAAACTACACTGTACGCCCATTGATGAGTAAAAATAAATTGTCTAGCGTCAGAAAGTGTAAAATCTAACTCTATAATGCCTTCAAATTAACCGTCTTCCACGACGATATATACTCCTCCAGAAGAATGCAAGGGATTATCATGATAGTGTACTCAAATTGCAACATTTTCTTTGCAAAATGACAGGTCTGGCCGGCCAGTTCTGACAAAGGGAAAGCGCCCTAAGTATGGCCAGTTCAGGCCGTCTTGGGGGTCAAAGGGTTTCCTCCTCAGTTAGTGTGGTACATTGAATTTGACATCACTGTGCTGATTAATATTGAAGTAGGTCAACCCATTGAGTCCTGGGAGTGAGACTCAGCCAATTTTATTCTGTCTAATGCCAGACGATTTTTCTCGTCAATGGGGTGGGGGGGGGGGGGGGGGGGGGGGGGGAAGGGTTAGGGTTAGGGTTAGTCCTCCCAAATGCCCGGTCTGGCCTTGTCAGTTCGGTCAAATGGAAAGCGCCCTTAATATTTTACTCTGTTTAACGCCAGCTAATTTTACTTGTCAATGGGGACCCCTGGGAATCAATGGGTTAATTTTTACACACACAATTTATAACTCTCCATTAATTTTGATCTTTTCAGAAACCTAACGTGGTGACCTCCCATTTGCTCTTCTGCAAGCAATATCGGAAGAAAATAGCCTTGCATACGGCGAGAGCTACTGAAATTTAAACTGACCAATCAGAATTCAGCGAGCGGGAAAAACTGTGCTATCCTTGTGCTATTGGACGTCACGCCAATTGTTTACATTCGGATTGGTTAGATCGGTGGACATTCGCTCAGCCTTCTCTTGTGACTCTCTTGACCGTCGCTTCTTTGAACTCAGCGGGACAGAAATGACGCATTGTTCTGGCAATCAATTTGCCAATCCACTTTATCCAGTTTATGAATTGGTCTAGCATGTGATTAAAAACCAGGATCGCCTTTGAACTTTATTCTGTAGAAGAAGAAGACGTTGCTGTGTGAACATTTTTACGACGAAATCCCTTGGTTTGTTCAGCACTTTGATGTCCGATAACTGAGCCGCTCTAATGAGTGTTGGGTCAATCGCATTTGGACGTCTGACCATGTGAAGTTTTTTCAGCTCTTGTTTGTGTCCACCATGATCGAACTTCAGGTGAAGCGCTATGCTGCTTTATGCCAACTTCGATGGCTTGTGATGAGCTTGCCTGCTGCCCAAATTGTTGTTGTATTTGGGAAAGATTGGTCTTGTCGGGTTGGAACTTAATAGTGAGGGGAACAATTTTTCGTTCATCTGCTGTGCCAAATAACAAACAATCCTGTTGGGTGTTCCACTTGCTTGGCGAGTCTTGCACGACCATCATCTATCAGATCTGGGGTCTTTCAGTGATTACAACTTGCGATCGTTCTGCAAACATCCACGTAGCATGCAGCACTTTTTAGTGACTTCAGGATCCCCGGCCCGTTTTGCTGTTTCAAAGGGAGTCGTGCATTTTTGAGCAGTTTGTCTTCATTGCTTGTATTTTTTCGTTTGTTCCTGGTGGCGCAAAGTAACTTTGATCATTTGAAAGGACTTGAATCCTTAATTGAATTAGCGATTTTTTAAATTGAGGAACCAACAAGTGAATGGTACACAAAATTAGGAGAAACTGTTGGTTGAATAGACAATATTTGTAGACATAATTATCTACCCAGTTTAAGTACTAAGCTCAACAAGTTGTTTGGCTCCACAAGTTTCAGTTTCAGGCCACGTACCCGAATTCACCCAGGTACTGTTGTACACTACCATAGTTCTTTGGAAATTGAATAGCTCCTTGAACACCTGGTTGCTTGAGAAGAAACTTGATGCGTTCGTTCTCTACATTGGTGAATGCAGCCACTAACTGTCCATTGTGGATAAACTCCAGACCAACTCTTTTTTCAATTTAATCTTTGTTCTTTGCAGGGCATTAACAATGGTGTCCCTTGTAAAATGTTAGTTTAAAGAGTTTGTTTAAGTTATTTCCAATTTCATAGGGCACTGTGGTTGCCAGATTCACTTTAAAACTTATCATGGAAATGTAAATCAATGTCAGTGAAAAGTCAGTCTCTTGAATTGTTGATAGAACATTAATTTAAAATATGCGTATTGAAACATCAGTGGAGGAATATTTTTTTCCCACTTTGTGAACCTAACATACATTGCTGCCATTTGTTTATTGCTTGGTCATTCAATGTCTTGATCACATCAAATAATTTATTTTTTAGGTATTGTGTATCTTTATCTAAAAACTTAACTGGTTGCTTTTTGGAGCCCTTTTGCAGCATATTTAGATAGGCAGGAAATGTTCCACATTTTATGGTAAATAGTTCTGCATAGTTTTAAGGAATATTGCAGCCAAATCTAATTGAATATGAGAATAAAATATGCTGTTTGACATTTTGTGAATTTAAAGACTATAAATATTGTTTGCGCTTGTTTTAAAAGGCTTAAGGTTGGCACTCAAAAGTGTTCCTTCAATAATCTTATTCTGTAAAGATTACCTTGGGAGAATTGGATTAATGCAAGTTTTTTCTTCTAGCCTCTTTCCCCAGTGCCCTCTGAGAATGGAGTTGATTTGGTTTTGCCTGATGTTGAAAGATGAAACAATGCCTAAACCAGCCGCAAGGAATACTTCATGGTGCTTTTTTACAAACATGGGCATGAGGGTGCTCGTAAGCATCTGAGCATTGTTTCGCATGCTAAAGTGATAATTATTATAAATAATTTGTTTATTTTAGAGAGTCTTCTTTTCCTGTTGGTCATTCAAAAATTGTTGGAATAGCTTGTTTGAGCTGTTGGATAGAGGCAGAACATTTGATGAGGCCCTCCAGGGGAGAGGAGTTCTTGTTCCCTTTAGATATTTCCTTGTGTTTCCTTGTTCCCCAAATTACTTTGAAACTTGTTCCCAGCCTTTTGATCCCTAAAATTTAAATATTGGTTTTCTTCCCTTGTTCCCTAAAATATTTTGATATTGTTACTCTGTTCCCCAGTTCAAATAAGCCATGTTCTCTTCTTCCCTCAAACCCCTGGGAGTGCCTCTTTGATGTTGATTCTCGTACTGGCCTAATAGTAATTCATTGTAGAATTGCAAGACACAGCAAGTTCTTATTTGGGAGTGAGGGAAAAGTTTTGAATAAATTTTTGCCCAATACAAGAAACAAAATTTGACTGCACCTTCTAGATCTTACTCTTTTCAGACATGAATCAGCTTGTTTGCACCTTTCTGGCGACCTGCGGGAGGGCAAGCTCTAGAAACTCTTCCTTAGTGAGCCTTCCGCTGAAAAACTTTCCAAGTCTGGCTTTCCGGTGGTAGGGGCCGAGGTTTTTGTGCAAAATTCATCAGCAGCTTCCTTGCAGCTTCTCAAAGGTGTTCCTTCGGGCAATGGTTAGTAAAAGTTTTGTAGTGCTTATACAAATTTTCGCTACGAAACAAATATCAGCTTGACAATTTTCTTTCCCGATACCCCATTTAAAATGCACGTGAGCGCTATTAATAGAGGGCCAGGAAACCATTTAACACATTTTGTGGCAATTTGTCGGCGAGCAGAATTCGAACGTAAGCTGTTGTGCTTTGGCTTTTATTTGTGCTTTTTCTGACTAATCTAAGACGAATTCAGGCTGGTATTTTCGAATCAAGTGTAAGAAGACGGCAAAACTGTATTGATAATGTATTTATTTGAGTTAACTTCGCGAATAAAGACTTTAATCGATTCCCTTCGACGGGGTAAATCGACACGCACAACCGAAATGCACTGTTTCCGGTGAAAGGGCAAATGATTGACAGGATAGCACAGTTTTGACTGCCGCGCGCACTGCGGGCGCGGGTTCCGTATGCAAGGAGTGGAAGATTACGTAGGATTGGGTAAGAACTGTATACTCATACATGGAATTGTACACACCTTAATGGGGACATTTTTCAGCGAGTGGTTAAAACTAAATGTTTATGAGTAGTAGGACCACCCTCTGATGGTGTTAACTAAACAAAAGTCTCTTGAAGGTTTAGTTTTTTTAGATCAATCACAACATGCTAAAGAGTGACCATTGAATGAATACTTCTGGAGTACCTTCCTATGGTGCTACATTACATTTTTTCTGCTATAAAAGGTAATCCTAACTTTTGAGTGTGTAGATGAAAGCTACTGAACAGTACTTTCCTTTGGTGCTGTTTACCGTGTTGCCCGGGGGGGACTACTGCCACATAAAAAGGGGGGATGCTCGTCGTCTCACTTAGGGGTGTAAATTTTGGATTTTCGTCTCACTGAGGGTGTTCGTCTCACTGAAGGTATCCCCCCCCCCCCTCCAGGCTATGTTGTACAACGTGGTTCTAACTTTTTGAGTCTTCGGATGAGATCCTAAAGTGTGACCATTCAAATGAAATCTACATGTATAGCCACTGAGCAGTACTTGTCTTTGAATTTGGCACTGTTTTTTTTTTTCTTTTTACACTGTTCAAGGTGGTTAACTTTAGATCCGATGAGAAACATCCCTCTGTGTGACCATTCAAAGTTGCATCTTGGAAATGAGTCATATGATCAATATTTATTATATACATACTGATTTGACAGGGATCTTGCCTCCTTTCCCTTTTCTACTAGTTGCAGTTGTATCTACAGTGCTTTTCTTCTGATTCCCTGCTTTAACTAATCCAGATGTTGTTTGGACGGCTTTCTTCTCCTCTTCAGTTTTATTGCTTGATGAAAGCTCGTCTTTCTTGATCACTAACTTGACATGTTCACTTTCAGAGTGCGATGATGACGACTTCGCTGGCTTTGGTTTTTTTATCTTTTTGACACTCTCATTGGGAGGATTTTCAGCCTTTGCTCTGCCAGTTTCCACTTACTGTTTCTTTGATTTTGCCACACCAGTGGCTGCAGCATCACCCTTGACACTTTCCATCAGTCCTGGGATATCGGCAGCCATTTCAAGATCAATGTTCTCAGATGACAGACCTTTAAATTTAATAGAAATCTTCTTTTTTTTTGTGGGCTTTGATTATCCAATTTTGTTTCGCTCAAGCGAGCCGGGCAGTGCTCGTTGAAATCTGACAGGTTCGTCTCAGGGGTTTCGACAGTTTTGTAAAGTAGCAGACATATTTCTGAAAGCACCTGAAGTGACATCTTTTGGCGCGGCATGGCGTCTCGTGAGCCTCGAAGGCGAGAGCTGCTAGGGCCCATGCTCCCCAGGAAATTTGAAAAATAGAACACTCAGATCAAAGAAACACTGTTTCCAGTAATAAAGTATTCTCGTTTGTCTCACGATGTGGTCACTCGTGATGTAGATCGGGACGTTTCGACTGCATATTGCTAGTCTTCATCAGGCGATGAGGTCGACTGGTTACGCGTCACCTTTTAAGCAGGATGCTCCGCTGTGATTGGTTGGTTTTCAGCAGCTGGGATTGGATCAATTTACAAACAATTAGAAGGAATGGGAAGCCCGGCCTCCGCTGTTATTGTTAACCTATACATTGAGAGTTTCGAACAACAGGCAATAACTACTTCGGACTACAAACCTAAGATCTGGAAACGCTACACTTTCACCATCATGGATCGCGGAAACGTTGATAGCTTCTTCCATCATCTAAACAACCAGCAGCTTTTCATTCGCTTCACCATGGAGACAGAGAACGGCTACAAACTCGCTTTCCTTGACACCCCAGTCTCAAGAGAACCGGACGGCCGCCTCACCACCAGCGTATACACGAAGCCTACGCACACTGATCAGTACTTAGTGTAAAATTCCCACCACCCGCAATCAGTAAAACGCGGTATTGTCAAGTGCCTCTACGAGCGCGCCAAACGTCTCGTAACAAAACCCTCTATTATCTCCAAGGAGAAGAACACCTGTCTTCTGTACAAGTCTACTGCGGTTTTACCCTATGTCAAAGGCCTATCCGAAC
This sequence comes from Montipora capricornis, assembly GCF_036669925.1. Classification (NCBI taxonomy): domain Eukaryota; kingdom Metazoa; phylum Cnidaria; class Anthozoa; order Scleractinia; family Acroporidae; genus Montipora; species Montipora capricornis. The sequence goes on from NC_090893.1 coordinate 22,518,857, forward strand.
AATTTCTCCGCTGCCTACAGCAAGAAGGCATAAACGCAATTCAGGTCGGAGACTACATTAAGATCACATTTAGTACGACCGAAAGACACTGTCGAACGGACTAAACAAGATGGCGTGGTTTACAGGATTCCCTGTGAATGCGGTAAAGTCTACATCGGTGAGACTGGAAGTCCTATGCAAGATAGAATCAAAGAACATGAGCGAGACATCCGACTTGCCCGTACTCAGACCTCCGTGATCGCGATCCTCATTGGTACACACGCAGGGTCAAAGAGGCGATTCACATAAGACTTTACCTTAAAAACATCAACAGGGATAGTGTAATGTAAATTCCGGAAGCGTGGATGCCCACGATCAAGAAACACAACAACAGGAGAACCGTACGACAGCAGACCGCCAAAGGAACAACACACCGAAACAGCCGGAATCGAAATGCACCAATCGGAGCTGCTGAAAACCAAGCAATCACAGCGGAGCCTCCTGCTTAAGAGGTGACGCGTAACCAGTCGACCTCATCGTCTGATGAAGACTAGCAGAATGCAGTCGAAACGTCGCGATCTACATCACAAGTGATCACATCGTGAGACAAACGAGAATACTTTATTATCATTGTACTTCACCACGATGAATAACAGTAACCATTTTTTACGACCTTAACTGTTTCCAGTGTTTCTGGAACCTAAGAGTTCACTCAGATTCTCTTTAAAAAGTAAGTGAAAAAAAAAATTAAATAAATAAAACAAACCCCTCAAATATCTGCATCAAAGTAGCGGTGTCCTAGCGAATTTGGAGCCCCCCAGATTTGAAGCCCCCGGTACAAATCCGCTAGCAGATTTGGACCTCCCCCGTACAAATCAGCTAGCGAATTTGGACCCCCGGGGGACTAGCGGATTTAGTTCCTCCTCGCAGATTTGTTTACCGATAAAAAGTTAGATTTTGGATCGGGGAAACTTGAGGAAAAGACTTAGGTCACTTAGAAGTATGTAGATGCAAATTTTAACTCCTTTCTGAGAGAATCTTAAATAACGCAATTGGAATTCATAGAATTGTCCTGTTATCTTTTTAACAAGGAAATAAAAAGCAAAGTCAGACTTAAGCTTCAGGTAAAGTTGTTGAAAGCACGCACGCATTGTGGCTTTTTCGTAAAGCATCGCTTTTTCTTCCATTTGATAGTTTGAATGGGCGGCGCTTCCACAAAGAAGGTGCCACTTTTTCAAGTAACACCTCTTGGTTGAAAGAGGCGCTCTTAAGGCTTGTTTACACATACGACGCAAGCATAAGCATAAGCATCATACGCAGGCGCATTAACCTGTTGTTAATTAGTGTCTTTTGTTCTAAAAAAGGTACCAATTATCAAAACGCTACTCCGTCTGCGTATGTTGCTTGTGCTTATGCTTGCCTTGTACGTAAATGAGGGGAGTCAGGGTGGTTTAGTGGTCATCAACCGTGCCTCCCACCTGTGCGATCCAGGTTCAACTCTGGCCTCGGGTCGAAAGTTGGCTGAGTTTCAGTCGATCTCAATCTGACTCCGAGGGTTTTTTTTCCGGGTACTCCGGTTTTCCTCCCTCCTCAAAATCGACTCCCGGCCTATTCCATCAGGCTGTGGTGCTGTGCTTCGAGGTTATACATGGGTCATGTTCAGGGGCCGAGCGCCTAGCCGGCAGCACAGCTCCTTCGGTCCGACTTCGTTGAGCTGCGTTCTTAGTAATTCAGTCTCCGACTGCGAGAAAGGGCGATTAGCAGGTCAGATATTATGTGTAAACCAGCCTTTAGAGGTTTTATACTGGATTACAAGGGCCTTAGAAGATTTTTCCTTTTTTATAACTAAACTTGTCAAGTCATTGATTCTCGTATTAATTTTCAATGAGGAGAAAAAAGTTAGGGTTAGACTTGAGGTGCAGTAAAAGTTGTTTAAAGCACGCGCTGTGGCATATTCATAAAGTAGATGCAAATTTTATCTCTTATTTTTGAAAGCATTGTTTTTTTTTAATTTCTTTTTCTTTTAATTAATATTTTAAATGGTCGGCGCTTTAAAAGAACCGTTCTTGATATTTATTCTCACTGACTTACTTTGAGGTGAGAAAGAGATGGGAAAGAAAATCTGCGATCTCATAAATAGAACAAGTGCTATAACACAAAAGAATGAACAGTTTAATTTGAACAATAAACTTCGCTTTCACTAAAAGTATTTAAAGTGTCCCTCGCGAGAGTGAGTATAGTAATCATTCCGTATATAATTGTTCGACTGAAATGGCCAAGATCAAATGATACAACCAAGTTTTCCAGTATCTCAGAGATAATCAGTATCCCGAGGGCTATACAAAGGACCAAAAACGTCAGAAACTTGCATGTGTTATTTCTTCCTTTTTTTAATCTTAATTTTCTCCTCCGCCTCTTCTTTTTCTGCCACTCACTTGTTTTTCGCCGCCCATTTTTTCCTGCATCTTAATCTTTCTTTCGCCACTCATTCTAATTTTTCCTTTTTTCTTTTTTTTTTTTTCGCAGGCCACTTTTTTAGCTGCTCACTTTTTTCGGGTACCTTCAAAATATAGAGAATCATAAAACACCTATGACCGCTAAGATCCCGAAAACAACATTTGAGGAGGCTCTATTTTGATTCAAAGCCCGTCTTGAAGGGCGAGGCAACCCTTTGCATCTTATCGAGAGAACACCATCCTAGATCAATTTTTCTGGAAGGCAGTCGGCACTGAAAAAAAGGCCAAAACAAGCGAGAAAACCCTACCATTTGTCAGTACGTACAACCCAGCAGTATCAAATCTTAAAACAATACTGACGCGTTAAAGCAAACTGTAAAATGAACGAATATAAAATAAAGAGGAGAAAAAAAATAAATGTGCTTAACACTTATTTAAATTAATTATGGGAAGAGATAAAAAATACATCAAAGCAAAATAAAAAACTTTTAGAAAGGAAATAAAAATCACGGCACAGAAATCTAATAAACGCAATACAAAATAAAGCTGTTTGGACATTGACTGGAAAGGCGCGCCATAAAAAGGTACAGCGGAAAAGAAATGAGCAGGAGGAAAAAAAAGTGAGCGGCGGACAAAATAAGCATTAAAAAAAAAAGAAGAGACACTTGTCTTTTACCAAAAAGGAGAGAAGTAATAGGTGTCTCTTTAAAAGCACCGTTCTTGTCCGAGGTTAAACTATTTACCCATGGGTAAAAGGGTTAGTGTAACCACAGCTAATGAAAGGTTCTCAATTGCTCGCTTACGCTGTAGTTAAAACCACAAATTTGGTGATTTCACGTTGTTGTTTATGCAGAGGACCGCAAAAATACGAGATAAAAAGCGTGCAGCACGTGCAGCACGATTATTTTTCCTCTTTTAACCAATGAAATATTCTTGTTTTGTGGCGTTTTCGTAACCGTAGCCGTCGTTATTTAAACAACCTAATATTACTTTTAACCTGGAAAGGGGGGCTTGGGCAACTGGGACGGGGGACGTAGGAGAAATCGAGGGGGGAGGGGGTGCCTCAGCTAGTGTCACTGAAACACAATCAATGCATTCAAAATATAAGCAATGACGGTATACGATACATTCTGTACATATGCCATGGTGCTTGCTATAAGGCGAGGCCTTCACCAGTAGTAGTTTTTACATTTAATTGCAACTTCCCTTTGATAAAGCGGAAAATAAGAACACCTAAAATGACATTATTACATTCAAAATTCTTCTAACTGGTGCCTCTTGTTTTGCACATCTTATTCACTCTAAAATCAGGACTGATTTGTCAGAAAGGACCAGATTAAAATTGTATCTCCTAAGTAATTTTCTTAAGATCAAAAGCGAAAACAGGAGTAATAAAGTACCTCAGTCATACGGCGCCAACTTATAAAGCGTCGTCTTGTCTGATGTTACTGCGCAGCCTGCATAAACCTCTTTCAATGTGCTTGTTTCCGTGTGGGAAAGTTGTTGGCTTGGGTTTTTGTTAACAATAATCCGTTTCTTACAAATACGATTGAGTCTTAAGGCCCGTATAACAAGACGAACAAGACGATTTTTAGCTTGTGAAGAAATTTCGGACCGCCCACCCGGCTTAAACATTGTTACAAAAACACGCTGAATTACCGCCCAGGTGCGAAATGTCAACTCAAGAAGAGACATCTGCCAGGATCCGAGAACAAAATCAGTGCGCTTTTTGAAGTTCCTCTCTTCAATCTGTTTCTTAGCCCAGACTAAAAATAAAAAAAAAATAGCAAATCACATGGCTTTTCAGCTTGAGCTGGAATTAAGAATTTCCGCCATATAATGCGGCGCAGCCCCCTATTTTCACGATGCTTATGTTTTCAGACAAGATAATCAATAGTCGCGCGCGTCGTGCGTCGGCATTAAACTGGCCACCTCCCAAGCCTTGCGTCTTCTGTCAGGAGAAGTGTCTATGCCAATGTTTTTAGCAGAGAGAAAAAATGTTTCGATGAAGCCGAAGTAAACTCCAGATGTTTCCAGTGGTTTCCGGCCGCCATGTTGGTGTCTCCCTCCATGAAGTCTCCATACTGATTCATACTAAACACTATAATTTTGAGTGGTACCCTTTGCCGAATAACTCGAGTTTGGAATATTGCACAACCTTAAAACTTTGACACGCTGTTTATCACCCTTCTACAACATTTCAATTTCTTGACTTAACGGTTAATCTGTTATTAAAGAACACTGGTCTGAATCTGGTCTAGTAAGGCCAGTAAGTAACCTACAGTTTGTGTCAAAACTAACTGCATGAAAGAGCTGTCTTTAATCAGTTGCATGAGCATATGATGGAAAATGGCATTTATCCCTTGTTCCAGTCTGTATATAGACAACATCATGATAGTCTTCTAAAGATGAACTCCCATTATATAACGTTGCTGGTTTCATTGGATCTCGGTGCAGCATTTGACACAGTGACCCATGATGTGTTGCTCGATCGTTTGCATAATGAAGTTGGTCTACGTGGGAATGCTCTCAATTGGTGCTACTCCTATCTTTCTCAAAGAAGTCAGCGAATCTCTATACATGGAACTCTGTCAAATAATTTTGACTTGGACTGTGGTGTTGCCTTGGGCCTTAATCATTTGTAGTTTATGCGTCTAAGCTATTTACTATCATGGAGTGACATCTTCCTAACGTACATTGTTTTGCTGATCATGAGACGAAATTGTATCTTAGTTTTAAGTCTGATGATACATCCAGTCTGGATGAAGCTATTAGTGTTATGAATAGATGTATCAGTGACTTAAGGATTTGGATGATTGGGGATAGGTTAATGATTAATGATGATAAAACTGCATGAGTTGATATTAATAGGAACTAGACAACAATTAGCTAAGAGCAATGATGTATGCAATATCTCTGTAGGTGAATATGATATTTATCCTAGTTCGTGTGTTAGAAATCTTGGTGCATGATTCGATAACAAGTTGTCAATGTAAACGCAAGTAACCAAAAATCTGTAATACCGCGTTTTATTACCTACATAATATTAGAAAGATTAAGAAGTATTTTACTAATGATTCGTTATTAACGCTCTTTATGCTTTTAACACCAGCCGTTTAGACTATTGTCATGGACTTTTGTATGGCCTTCCCAAGTCGCAAATTGTTAAATTGCAACGTGTGCAGAATGCTGCGGCTAGACTTGTACTGAACTTAAAAAAAAATACTCGCATATTTCTCCCGCGCTTTATGAAGTTAATTGGTTACCAGTACAACATCGTGTTCATTTTAAGATCTTAAGATCTTGAATAGTTTTAATAAAGCTATTCATGGATTGGCGCCCAAGTATAGCATAGAATTAATTAACATTAAGCCTAGATCTATGCATAATTTTAGATCACATCAAATTTTTAGAACCTTCTTATGGGAAAATGCTTGTCACTTTACGTGATAGGTCTTTTTCTGCTGTCGCTCCATATTTATGGAATAGTTTGCCGGTTGAATTACGTGATATCCAGTCATCAGCTATTTACAAATGTAAGCTTAAAACTTATTTATTTCGTGTAGCCATTAAAGCGTACCCTGTTTGATATTCACTCTTATTAGTATTACTAATTAAGTTTATTATCATTAGTATAAATATTCTGTTTTATTAATTAATATACATGTAATTACTTTTACTAATTTGAATTTTATTTTAGTATTTTAAATTGTAAAGCGTAGTTGATCAGTGAATGTAAATAGCGCTCTAGAATCTATTAAATAATAATATAAATAATGATGATAATGATAATGATAATGATAATAATAATGATAATAATAATTATTATTATTATTTATTGAATGGTAAGCGTTTTTATTTTTTCTTTGCGTGACGTGGAAACCAAGAACTGAGCAAATACGCATATTTCCCGCGTTTTCTTTTCAAAATTTTGTTCATACAGAAGTCGTAGAGGCTCTTTTGAACGGTCACAAGCAGTCCTAACTGAAGATTCTCAAACGATGTCTTCCTCACTCCTAAGAATCTAAGCAAAGCATCGGAACTATTGCATCATCCATGATGGTTTAGGAAAACCATCGACTGGGGGAATAAGGAATAAGGAAGAGAGGACCGTCATTTAAATGTCGTTCCATTTTCAGCGGTTCGTCCGACCGGTTTCTGGATGGTCGGTTTGGCTTAATGGTAAGCACCCTGAGTTTTCAGCCAAAACAAAATCTCAGGTTGGGTGTTAGTTCTTGATGAAGTGCAGTAAAATGCTATGCACTCGATTAGACCAGAGTAACGGGGTCATCCACTCGACCGCACAGAGTCCCGGGATTTCAGTGACGTCACTATTTCACACGCCCTCATTTTGCGTTGCTTGGCTTCATCATGGATGTTCAACAGCTTTTCAAGAATCTTAAAAAGGAAGCAGAATGCCCATTGTGCATAGAGACTGTCAAAAATCCCAAGACATTACCATGTCTTCACTCATTCTGCCTGGTGTGTCTCGACAGACATGCAAACTTCGCAAGGAGACAGCTAAAAGCGACAATCAAATGTCCGGTTTGCCAGACTTCATTCCAAATTCCCGAAACAGACACCTTCGAGAATTTGCCGTCATCGTTTCATCTCAACCGATTGGTGGATGTTCTGGCTCTAGAAGATGGCAGCGTACAGTCTCAAAGATGCAACAGTTGTGACGAGAACAATACGGCAACATGTTACTGTTTCGTGTGCCAGGATTTTCTATGTGCATCTTGTTTTGAAGCTCACCAACGCTTGAAGGCCACAAGGGGTCATCGCAATGTTTTGATCGACAAACTGCAAGCGCAAGATGTGCAAGAGTTGATCCACAGACCTGTGATGTGTTCCCAGCAATATCATGAAGATCAACCTCTCGAATTTTACTGCGAAGACTGTAAAGTTCTGATTTGCCACAAATGTACTGTAGTGAGTCACGATCGACACTCTAAGACAGACACTCAGAAAGCTGCACAAGAACAAAAGATGCAAATGTCCGACGCCGTGGCCAAAGTGAGAGCGGAAATGGTCAGATATGAGAGTAAAATTAAGAAACAAACTGCTCTAAGGAACAAAAACAAAGAGGAAATTTTGAACGAGGAAAAGAAAATGACAGACACTGTGGAAAAATTGATTTGTGATTTGCGAGAACACGAGAGGAAAATGAAGGACAAGTTTCGTGAAATTTATGAAGCGGAACAAAAACATCACGCAACGCGACTGGAAAACTTCGAGCTGGTTGCCACCCAGCTGAAAAGCTGCTTCGAACGCTGTCAGAGTATCTTAGAAAGAAATTTCAGCGTCGAAATTCTACAAACAAATCACGCCATCCTCGGACGTTGTAATGAACTGTTAAATGTAAGAAAACCCGATCTTTACAAGTCGCCACATATACATTACTTGGTGGAAAAGAAATTGGATCTTATGGATCGAGTTGTTGTCACGAAGACTGATCCCTCAAAGTGTGTGGCTGAAGGTCAAGACAGCAAGGAAGTAAAAGAAAGGAAGGAGACATATTTTGTCATTGTTACAAAGGATTCAGAAGGATTTCAATGTTATCAACAAGATGATAAAATCAAAGTCGACATATTGACTCCAGAAGGTGATCAACTAAAAACAGACATTAAAGACACCAAAGACGGCAAATACACAGTGACATACACACCACAAGGTGCCGGACAACACAGAGTGGAGATCCTTGTGAGTGAACAGCCGCTGACTGGTAGTCCTTGGATTGTCCAGGTTCATCAGCAGCAATATCAATTTGCCTTTCAGTTTGTATCATTTGGGGAGGGGACAGGAAAATTTGGTGGCATTCACGATATTGATGTGAGTGATAAAACGGGAACAATTGCTGTTGCAGATAGCTGGAATAACAGAATTCAACTGTTGAGCTCAGAAGGAAAGTTTCGAAGGGAGATAAAAATTGATGGTAGACCTTTGTCGATGGCATTTACAGACTCTGGCGACCTGCTGACTTTAGTTTCGCAAAGCGACAATAAGCTTCGTGTGTTCAGTGAGGAGGGGCACTTTATCAAACACATCAATGATAAACATCTTGATAATCCACGTCACCTTTCCATTGCGAGTGATGGTCGTATAATTATAACTGACTGGTCGGACAAGAAAATCAAGGTCCTCTCCCCTGATGGGAATGATACACTCCAATCCTTCAGTGCCCCAGACCGTAATAGATCCCCAGATTGCGCTATTTATCACCAGAACAAATTCTTTGTTTCTTATTATGTTCCTAATTGTGTCAAGGTATTTGACAAAACAGGAGTGTATTTACATGACATTGGCTGTAAGGGGTCCAATGATGGCCAGTTTGATCATCCACTTGGACTAGTTATTGACAAGTACAACCGGCTCATTGTGTGTGATTCAAGTAACCATAGGCTGCAACTCTTCACACTGAGCGGCACGTTTTTGAGTAAAATTGATGGACAGTATGTCAAAAATGACTTTCCTGCTCGCGTTGCTATAAACAGTGGTGGCAGACTCGTAGTAGGTGACTACTTGAACAGCTGCATTTCCGTTTTCCATGGCATGTGATATATTTTTGCTTTATTAGTATAAGGCTAACGTTTTCTAATCAGACAGCCGAGAATAAAGAAATGAATATTGAAAGTGCATTGCATAGGCTCTAAACAATGGTGTTTTGAAAATTCGAAATTTTACAAAGAATATTATGGGATCAGTAGCGTCTTTGTCACCCAAGAACTTTTCAGTGTTTGATGGGTAATAACTGCCCCGTTATTAAAGCTAAACGGCTTTTGGAGGTTTATCTAAAAAAATTAAAAGAGTTCTTTTAGCATTTGAAGTCAATTTTTAAACAGCATGATTGATGCCATCTGTGCAAACTCGTATGTTAATGAAACAAAATGTAAAGAAAGCCAAGATTCCCTTATACCTTTCCAATGAAAAGAGCTACGTACTAGAATCTGCAACTACCCTGTAGGAAAGCAAGAGAAAAACGGGGAAAAATCCACTGAAAAAAAAAACATTATTTTTAGTTTTAAATGGAGAATTTTGGAGGTAATTTGTTTTGTTATCTTTTCTGTAAATTAGGTGTTTGCTTACAATTTGACATCAGTGTTTTAAAGGTAGCTATTGTAGGCAGTAATCAACCTCGTTCCGAGGGCGCTTCCCCCTCCAAGTGAGGGAAATGTCCTGGGAACAAGGTTGTGCAGGTGTCAAGCTTGTTACACCTTTCTCCAATTAAGGAGAAGCACTTTTCAGTCGAGATAAGATTAAAAGGAAAATTTTGAATTGACATAGAAAGTGTTTTCATTTTAACATGGCTTATCAGTCGTGCAGAAGTTTACTTGAATTTCATAAATAGTCTTTAATCAATTTTGACTGATCGAGATCTTCTCTTATCCAACGCTGTACAGGACTTATGCTTGGTTTTTACTAAGGACGCAAGTGCAAGCATAAGAACGCTTATTTCACCGTGAAAACGAGGTTGAGACAAACATAAGCACAAACACAAGGATCAAAATTTTCCTTTTCCTTGTGCTTTGCGCGCTTGCGTCGTGTGAAAACGAAACACAGCATAAGCACAAGAAAATTTGCTACGTCTGGCCAATTAAAATACTCGTTTAAGATTCCCCGCGTCTGAGTATTTAAACAAAATGGCGGATGCCGTGGTTGAATTTGATGCTTATGTCGACGTTCGTTTTCACTAGCATAAGCTAGTGACAACCAGGCTCTAAGCTTATTACATTATGCGATAGGGAAAATAGTCTATTAACGAAAAAGAAGATGGTAAGCACCTGAAACTGTGCTCAAGATTTCCAGATATCTGTGAAAGGTTTAATGCTGACACAAATTATAGGTATTTTCCAGAACCTGTAAAAACTGTAGAACATAAAACAACGCACGAACAAGAAGAGATGTGAACGATGAAAATCGGGGTGACTAGAAACTTTTGCATGAAGATGGCGATTGAAATAAGGTTTCGGAAAGATCTTAGAACGTTTCGCCTACCTTCAGTTCTACAAGTCTTTTAACATACATGCAGTTTTAACCTTAACGTAAGATCGAAAGAAAATTTGGAACATGTGAAGAGACCGGGTTTTCAAAATAAGTAGATCAATGTTAAAAGTGTTGGGCCCCAAAAAGAAAAGAACTGCTTGTTTGGCCTTAAACGAAAACCCTGCTCACGTGCCCGCCGGCGTGAGCAGGGCGTAACGGGAGACGACTGGGAACGAGTCAGCGCCAGGATGACGTCAGGGTCTCAGTGAAAAAAGGGGTGATGTAGCAGCTCTCGTAACGTATGATGTGGTTGGCTCACCACCCTAGCCAAAAACAAAAGACAAACAATTAAAACAATGACTTAGACTTAAAAACAATAGAAGCTGCTTACAATACCAAACAATAGCAGCTACACTACTGCAAAAAAAGGCTATAGCGATATTTCTTGTTTACAAACATTGACAAACGTTTCTTTTGATACCGTCGTTTTCACTTAAGCGTGGACACGTCACGGGGAAAACATGCTCTAACTGGTTGCAAACATGACAAGTTTGTCTTCATTCTTTGAGGGATGTTTATACAAGTTTTCCTAGAATGGCAGCAAGACTGGACATCAAAGACTTTTTTCTAAGAAATTGACCCTGATCTGATAATATAAAGTATGCTTCAAATACGTTCAGTCAAACTATCGCACGCAAAAGGTTGCTTATGTTAACGGCTGCCAAACTCAAACTTATCACATTTTAGGCACAGGATATCTTCGACAGAAACGTCGACGAAAACGTCTCCTTAAAACAAAAGATTTAAATTTTACACAATCCCAATTAGCTCTTTCGAAATTATTCCATCTCTTTCACGTGGTAAACTGTGGGCGAATTATCCTAAAACTATATCCATACGAACGGTTTCAGAGCAAAAAGATAGAATAGCTGTGGTTACACACACCTTGGGTTTATGGCCTTCCGTAGGGTAGATGGCTTGGGTTTGGTTCAGCTCAGGTTTCATATTACCCTTGGGGATGCGGTTACATGGGAAATTTATTTTTATGTATCCATGGAAATAACCCTAGGGCAGTTTTGATCTAGGCAAAGCGGGATACGGTACACACAAAAACGTTTATGCCTACGGTGCTTTTAAAGGGACATATATTTCCTCTCTCATTTTCGTAAGAGACAAGTGTCTCTTTTCTCTTTTTTTATTCTTGATTTTATCCGCCGCTCTTTTTTTTTTTTTTGCCGCTCACTTGTTTTTCCTGAAGCTCACTTTTTCTTTCTCCGCTCACTCAAATTTCTTTCTTTTTTGCTGCTCACATTCGGATGTCTTAAAAACAAAGACGAGATCAAGTAAGCCCCCTAAGACTCTAAGACGAAGAAAATAACCCAAAACCCTCAATTTGGCAAACCCTCCCTAGGCCTAAAAGTTAGTTAGGCGTAGGGTTAACCAAATCGAGGGTTTTGGGTTACTTACTTCGTTTTCGAGTCTTAGGGTCTTAGCGGTCTCTGTTAATCTTAATTTTGATTTTGTCCGCCGCTCCTTTTTTTTCCGCAGCTCACTATTTTTTACATCTTTTCAAAAAAAGTGAGTGACAAATAAAAAAATAAATTGAGCAGCGGAAAAGAATGAAAAGCAAAAGAAAAAAGTAGCGGAAAAAAAGGAGCGGCGGACAAAATCAAGATTAAAAAAAGAGAGAAGAGACACTTGTCTTTTACGAAAAAGAAGAGTAAGTAAGTAAAACTTTTTTGAAAAATCAGCACTCGCTCTATCGTGTTTATCTGGCTGTGAATATAGTCCATGTTGTCGGCGTTAATTGCAGGATGTTGAAGAAGAAACCTGTAACTTAGTTCATAGGAACACCATTGAAGAAAAAGTAGAAAAGAAGAGAAGGACTGTTGTACGTTCATGTAATGTGTCAAAACTTAAGGACGTTCGCGCCAAAATCTTCCTAGGGTGAGATTTTCTTCATTTCTCGCCTAGAGTTAGGTCATAAAGTACTTACTCCAAAAATGAAAAAAAAAATGGGGGTCACCGACTTTGTTTCGGAGAAAATGGCAGTGGAAAAAATGCCTTAATTTCGAGAAATCGGTCATAATAGCGAGATGTAGGCTCATCTGCTCATCCATCGAAAATCATAAAAATAAACTATTGGAGTGAAAGTATCCGTGCATAGGTTTTTAGGAGTGAGATTTTTAGATAATTGTATACCGCTAGGGATGTGGTAAACAGTAGAGTTCATCCTCGACGAGCGTTTTCGTAAGCTCTATCCGTTGCAACCACTACCGGAATTCGATGGCACGATGAAAGAAAATGTTAAAAAAAGATAACTTCTTACGGTGAGAATTTTTTCATTTCATCATATTTTGTAGATAGTAAGTAAAGTAAGTGATTCATGATTAAAAAAATAGGGGTCACCGATGATCTGAACGAGTAAAATCGATGTGATTTTGCAAAGCTCTCGGAAAAGTTCGTTTGTCACGCTTTTGCGTGACCTGTCGGGCAAGGACTGGAACCCAAGAGAGGATCGATCGTTGAAGAGATGAAAGGTTTTTACCGAAAAAAAAACCTTTCTCGAGCATAGCAACGAAGTTTTAAGCTGGGGTCATCTTCATTTGGTTGGTGTTTTGTATTATGTCTCTCCATTGCCGTCGTGCTCATCCTCTGGAGTGTGTTTTTTTGTCAAATTCAATCGCTGATTGTTTCCACGCAGGTCCGCACTATTCAAGCGGACGAGGACGAAAATACTGCTCAATTTTCACGAAAGTAAAGGAAAAGAACTTTAAAAACATGCATTCACTTTCAACTTAAGTTCGTAGGGTAATAAAAACATTAAAAAGAAACAGCCCCAT
>NC_090893.1:22539617-22562117 GCF_036669925.1 Montipora capricornis
ATTTTGAGATATTAAAACCGCGTAATATCGACATTTATTTGACTTTTTAAACTTTTGATCTCATCTCTCTCTCTTTGCTCCTTTTTTGGATGACGTGAAAATCAAGAACTGAGGAAACACGTTCAATTTTGCTTTACCCGAAACATTGATTTACACGCATTTTCCCGCGTTTTGTTTTCAAAATTTTGTTCATGCAGAAATAGTAGAGAATCTTTTGAACGGTCACAAGCAGTCCTAACTGAAGATTCTCAAACGAAGTCTTCCTCACTCCTCAGAATCTAAGCAGAGCATCGCAGCTATTGCGTCCTCCATGATGGTTTAGGAAAACCATGGAGTGGGAGAATCATTAACAGAGGATCGCTACAATCGGAAAATGTCGTTCCATTTTCAGCGGATCGGTTTCTGGCCGGTCGGTTTAGCTTAATGGTAAGCACCCTGAGTTTTTAGCCGAATTAAAATTTCGGGTTTTATAATAGAGTGTTAGTTCGTGATGAAGTGCATTAGAATGTGATAAAAAACATTCCGTGTCACTCAAAGCGGAAAGTAGCGGGGTTATCCACTCGACCGTAGAGAGTCCAGGGATTTCAGTGACGTCACTATTTCACACGCCCTCATTTTGCGTTGCTTGGCTTCATCATGGATGTTCAACAGCCTTTCAAGAATCTTAAAAAGGAAGCAGAATGCCCATTGTGCATAGAGACTGTCAAAAATCCCAAGACATTACCATGTCTTCACTCATTCTGCCTGGAGTGTCTCGACAGACATGCAAACTTCGCAAGGAGACAGCTAAAAGCGACAATCAAATGTCCGGTTTGCCAGACTTCATTTCAAATTCCCGAAACATACACCTTCGAAAATTTGCCGTCATCGTTTCATCTCAACCGATTGGTTGATGTTCTGGCTCTAGAAGATGCCAGCGTACAGTCTCAAAGATGCAACAGTTGTGACGAGAACAACACCGCAACATGTTACTGTTTCGTGTGCCAGGATTTTCTGTGCGCATCTTGTTTTGAAGCTCACCAACGCTTGAAGGCCTCAAGGGGTCATCGCAATGTTTTGATCGACAAACTGCAAGCGCAAGATGTGCAAGAGTTGATCCACAGACCCGTGATGTGTTCACAGCAATTTCATGAAGATCAAGCTCTCGAATTTTACTGTGAAGACTGTAAAGTTCTGATTTGCCACAAATGCACTGTAGTGAGTCACGATCGACACTCTAAGACAGACACTCAGAAAGCAGCACAAGAACAAAGGATGCAAATGTCCGACGCTGTGGCCAAAGTGAAAGCGGAAATGGTCAGATATGAGAGTGAAATTAAGAAACAAACTGACCTAAGAAACAAAAGCAAAGTTGAAATTTTGAACGAGGAAAAGAAAATGACAGACACTGTGGAAAAATTGATTCGTGATTTGCGAGAACACGAGAGGAAAATGAAGGACAAGTTTCGTGAAATTTATGAAGCGGAACAAAAACATCACGCAACGCGACTGGAAAACTTCGAGCTGGTTGCCACCCAGCTGAAAAGCTGCTTCGAACGCTGTCAGAGTATCTTGGATAGAAACTTCAGCGTCGAAATTCTACAAACAAATCACGCCATCCTCGGACGTTGTAATGAACTGTTAAATGTAAGAAAACCCGATCTTTACATGTCGCCACATGTACATTACTTGGTGGAAAAGAAATTGGATCTTATGGATCGAGTTGTTGTCACGAAGACTGATCCCTCAAAGTGCTTAGCTGAAGGTCAAGACAGCAAGGAAGTAAAAGAAAGGAAGGAGACATATTTTGTCATTGTTACAAAGGATTCAGAAGAATTTCAATGTTATCAACAAGATGATAAAATCAAAGTCAACATATTGACTCCAGAAGGTGATCAACTAAAAACAGACATTAAAGACACCAAAGACGGCAAATACACAGTGACATACACACCACAAGATGCCGGACAACACAGATTAGAGATCCTTGTGAATGGACAGCCGCTGACTGGTAGTCCTTGGATTGTGCAGATTAATCAGCATCGATATCAATTTGCCTTTCAGTTAGGTTCAGAAGGGAAGGGACAAGGAAAAATTTATGGCATTCACGATATTGATGTGAGTGATAAAACGGGAACGATTGCTGTTGCAGATAGCAGGAATAACAGAATTCAACTGTTTAGCTCTGAAGGAAAGTTTCGAAGGGAGATAAAACTTGATGTTATACCTTCGTCGGTGACATTTACAGACTCTGGCGACCTGATGACTTTAGTTCCGAGCAGCGACAATAAGCTTCGTGTGTTCAGTGAGGAGGGGTACTTCATCAAACACATCAATGATAAACATCTTGATAAACCACATCACCTTTCCATTGCGAGTGATGGTCGTATAATAATAACTGACTATGTAGACAAGAAAATCAAGGTCCTCTCCCCTGATGGGAATGACTTGTTCCAATCCTTCAGTGCCCCAGACTGTAATAAATTCCCGTTCTTCGCTATTTATCACCAGAACAAATTCTTTGTTTCTTATTTCTTTGCTTATTGTGTCAAGGTATTTGACAAAAGAGGAGTGTATTTACATGACATCGGCTGTAAGGGGTCCAATGATGGCCAGTTTGATGGTCCTGGTGGACTCGTTATTGACAAGTACAACCAACTCATTGTGTGTGATTTACGTAACCATAGGCTGCAACTCTTTACCCTGAGCGGCACGTTTTTGAGTAAAATTGATGGACAGTATTTCAAAAATGGCAATCGGCCTTATTACGTTGCTATAAACAGTGGTGGCAGTCTCGTAGTAGGTGGCTTCCTCAACAGCCGCATTTCTGTTTTCCATTAAGATGTGATATATTTTTGCTTTATTAGCATAAGGCTAACGTTTTCTAATCAGACAGCCGAGAATAAAGAAATGAATATTTAAAGTGCTTTGCATAAGCTCTAAACAATGGTGCTTTGAAAATTCGAAATTTTACAAAGAATATTATGTGATCAGTAGCGTCTTTGTCACCCAAGAACTTTTCAGTTTTTGATGGCTAATAACTGCCTCGTTATCAAAGCTAAAGGCTTTTGGAGGTTTAATTAAAAAAGTTAAACGAGTTCTTTTAGCATTTGAAGTCAATTTTTAAACAGCATGATTGATGCCATCTGTGCAAACTCGTATGTTAATGAAACAAAATGTAAAGAAAGCCAAGATTCCCTTATACCCTTCCAATGAAAAGAGCTACGTACTAGAATCTGCAACTACCCTGTAGGAAAGCAAGAGAAAAACGGGGAAAAATCCACTAAAAAAAAACATTATTTTTAGTTTTAAATGGAGAATTTTGAAGGTAATTTGTTTTGTTATCTTTTCTGTAAATTAGGTGTTTGCTTACAATTTGATATCAGTGTTTTAAAGGTAGCTATTGTAGGCAGTAATCAACCTCGTTCCGAAGGCGCTTCCCCCTCCAAGTGAGGGAAATGTCCTGGGAACAAGGTTGTGCAGTGATGTGTTAAGCTGCTTACACCTTTCTCCAATTAAGGACAAGCACTTTTCAGTCGAGATTAGATTAAAAGGAAAAATTTGAATTGACTTAGAAAGTGCTTTCATTTTAACATGGCTTAGCAGTCGTGCATAAGTTTACTTGAATTTCATAAATACTCTTTAATCAATTTTGACTGATCACGATCTTCTCTTATCCAATGCTGTAAAAGATTTCAGCCTGGTTTTCACTAGGGACGCAAGTGCAAGCATAAGAGCGCTTATTTCACCGTGAAAACGAGGTTGAGAAAAGCATAAGCACAAGCACAAGCACAAAGATCAAAACTTTTTCCTTTCCCTTGTTCTTGCGCTTATGCTTGTGTTCGCTTGCGTTGAGTGAAAACAAAACGCAGCATAAATACAAGGAAATTTGCTACGTCCGGCTAATTAAAGTACTCGTTCCAGATTCCCCGCGTCTGAGCAAATGAACAAAATGGCGGATGCCGTGGTTGAATTTGATGCTTATGTCGACGTTCGTTTTCAATAGCATAAGCTAGTGACAACCAGGCGCTAAGCTTATTACATTATGCGATTGGGAAAATAGTCTATTAACGAAAAAGAAGATGGTAAGCACCTGAAACTGTGCTCAGGATTTCCAGACATCTGTGAGAGGTTTAATACTGGCACAAATTATAGGTATTTTCTAGAACCTGTGAAAGACTGTAGAACATAAAACAGCGCACGAACAAGAAGAGATGTGAACGATGAAAATCAGGGTGACTAGAAAGTTTTGCATGAATATGGGGATTGAAATAAAGTTTTGAAAGATCTTAGAACGTTTCGCCTACGTTCAGTTGTACAAGTCTTTCAACATACACGCAGTTTTAATTATAACCTAATTTCGAAAGAAAACTTGGAACATGTGAAAAGACCGGATTTTCAAAATAGGCAGATCAGTGTTAAAATTGTTGGGCCCGGAAGGAAAAGAGCCGCTTCTCTGGTTCATACCAGCGAATTGCAATTATCCATTTTTGTTTCCCTCCAGCGAGCCAGGCAGCGACCGTTGAAATCTGACAGGCTCCGTCTCAGGGTTTTCGACAGTTTTTTAAAGTAGCAGACATATTTCTGAAAGCACCGGAAGTGACATTTTTTGGCGCAGCAAGGTGCCTTGCGAGCGCCGAAGGGGAGAGCTACTAGGGCGCATGCTCCCCCAGGAAATTTGAAAAATAGAACACTCAGAAACGCTGTTTCCAGTGTTTCTGAAACCCAAGAATCTGTTTCCCAGGCAAGGCGGGAGTTCCACTCAAGTTCTCTTTAAAAAGTAAGTAAAACAATAATAATAATAGTAATAATAGTAATAATAATAATAATAATAATAATAATAATAATAATAATAATAATAATAATAATAAAAACCCTGAAATATTGGCATCAAAGTTCCGGATATGAAATGAGAAACGACCGGACGAAACGTCCGGCCTCCGGACTCAAATAAAGACCGTGCTTACGTGCCCGCTGGCGTGAGCAAGGTGAAACGGGAGACGACTGGGAACGAATCAACACCAGGATGACGTTAGGGACTGTGCAATAATTATAAGGAGGGGGGGGGGCCCTAAAACCAGAGGGGGGGGGGCTTAAGTTAAAATAATGGAAAGGAGGGGGGCTCTACATTAGATTTCTCAAGTAAGTTGAGGGGGGGTCTTAATTAAATTTCACAAATTCTATAATGAATAAATATATACATTTTCCAACGTACTCTACCTAAAGAAACACGGTTTACCCGTCATCGGAGGGAAAACAGCACTCGTAGCTCGTGTTCTAGGTGCTGGGGAAGCTCAAGGTAAAGAAAACCCGGATGAGCAGCAATCTAGCAGTTCCGAAGACCAAGAAGATAATGAACAATCAGACGATTCGGAAATTGACCATTATGAAAAACAAAGTTTTGAGGTGCTCTTTCATCCCTGACGACGCAATGAAATGCGTTGCAGTACGGTGAATAAAGGTACGGGTTAGAAGGGGGGGGGGGTCAGAGCTAATCTTGACGCTGCTGGAGGGGGGACCTATCTAATTTTTCCTTTGGTGAAGCTCATTTTAGGACCCCCCCTTCCTGATAATTATTGCACAGTCCCTTAGGCTCTCAGAGAAAAAAGGGGTAATGTAGCAGCTCTCGTAACGTATAATGTGTTTGGCTGGCCACCCTAGCCAAAAACAAAAGACAAACAATTGAAACAATGACTTAAACTTAAAAACAATAGAAGGTATTTTCAATACCAAACAATAACAGCTTACGAGAGCTGGTACACTACTGAAAAACAGGGTATAGCGATATTTCTTGTTTACAAACATGACGTCACGGTACGTCATGGGGAAAACATGCTCTAATTGGTTGCAAATATGACAAGTTTCAGGAATGTCTATGCAAGTTTTCCTAGAATGGCAGCAAGACTGGATATATAAAAGACTTTTTCCAAGAGATTGACTCTGATCTGATAAAGTATGCTTCAAATACGTTCAGTCAAACTATCGCACGCAAAAGTTTGTTTATGATAGCGGCTGCCAAACTCAAACTTCAAAGAACATGTTTTCCCGTCGTGTGCCCCTGCTTAGAAGAAAACGACGGTTTTCAAATTTGCGAACCACCGAACAAAGAGTCATTGTTTAACAGTCTACAGGCCACTTCGGAAAGTACCATAATACTCTTTGCTTGCCCCCAAAATTTTGCATGAGCATTGTTTCCAGTTTCTCTTGGTACTTACAATGGTCCCAAGAGAAAACAAAAACCATGCTTATGCAAAATTTGAGGGGACAAACAAAGAGTAGTATGGTATTTTCCGAAGTAGCCTAATAATTAGCTTCTGGTTTGCGTATTAATAACAATGGGTGACCTCACGAGAAACATTGCTATAAGGATATTGAGCATTCAAAAGTCAAACTTATTAATGCCACATTCCCATCAATCCTTAACCATGCTTTGAACATGTTTGGTTAAACACAGTTTCAAGGTGTTTTTTTTAATCATGTATACTGTTTTTTATCCACGATCAAAACTCAATTGATCTCAAGTATAAGCCTGTCCCACATTTTTATGCGACCGATTTTCATTTCGTAAAACCCAGTTTAATTAAACATGTCTTTTTGGTGTGAATGGGATATTAGATGATATTTGGCAATCTCTATATTAGTATTTATTTGGTCAGTATTCGACATACTTATCACCGTTTAGGCACAGGAGATCTTCGACGGAAACTTGGACGAAAACGTCAATTTAAAATGTAAATACAACTTTACACAATCCCAATTAGCTCTTTCGCGATTATTCCATCTCGTTCACGTAGTAAACTGTGGGCGAATTATCCTAAGACTATAACTATACGAACGGTTTCATAGCAAACAGATAGAATAGCTGAGGTTACACACACCTTGGGTTTATAGCCTTCTGTAGGGTAAATGGCTTGGGTTTGGCTCAGCTCAGGTTTCATGTTACCCTTGGGGATGCGGTTACCCTGTAAAAGACTCCCTTCAGGGTAAAATATAATTAGATATGAGTTCACTGACCTTGCAAATCAGTTCTGCTTTATGATTGGCCAAGCCATCTCAGGGAGCAGATAAACCGTACTTTTTAGTTAGCTCAGGAACTGTCATGGGAAGTTTTTTTAGTTCTTTTTTATGTATCCATGGAAATAACCCTAGGGCATTTTCTGTCTTGGGTAAGCGGGATACGGTACGCACAAAAACGTTCATACCTACGGTGCTTTTAAAGGGAAATCTATTTCTTTACTCCTTTTTGGTAAGAGGCAAGTGTCTCTTTTCTCTTTTTTTAATCTTGATTTTGCCCGCCGCTCCGTTTTTTTCTGCCGCTCATTTTTTCCTGCGGCTCACTTTTTTCTCTCTCCGCTCACGCAAATTGGTTTCTTTTTTTTTTTTCTGCGGCTCACCTTTTTTCGGTTGTCTTAAAAACAAAGACGAAATCAAGATTAAGATTAACTAAGACCCTAAAACCCTAAGACTCGAAAACGAAGAAAATAACCCAAACCCCTCTATTTCGCTAACCTTCCCTAGGTCTAAAGACCAACTTTTAGGCGTAGTTAGGCGTAGGGTTAACCAAATCGAGGGTTTTGGGTTACTTACTTCGTTTTCGAGTCTTAGAGTCTTAGGTGTCTTAGGGGGTCTTAGTTAATCTTAATCTTGATTTTGTCCGCCGCTCCTTTTTTTCCCGCTGCTCACTATTTTTTTTAGGGAGGCGCGGAGGCGCGGTGGCGCGGTGGCCTCATGGTTAGTGCGCTCGACTCCGGATCGAGTGGTCCGGGTTCGGGGCCTGGCAGGGGACATTGTGTTGTGTTCTTGGGCAAGACACTTTACTCTCACGGTGCCTCTCTCCACCCAGGTGTATAAATGGGTACCGGCGTAATGCTGGGGGTAACCCTGCGATGGACTAGCATCCCATCCAGGGGGAAGTACAAATACTCCTAGTCGCTTCATGCTACAGAAACCGGAGATAAGCGCCGGCCTGATGAGCCTTCTGGCTCGTAAGCGGAGACTTTACCTTTACCTCACTATTTTTTACGTCTGTTCAAAAAAAGTGAGCGACAAATAAAAAATGTTAAATTGAGCGGCAGAAAAGAATGAGCGGCGGAAAAAATGACCAGGAAAAAAGGGAGCAGCAAAAGAAAAAAGTACGGTGGAAAAAAAAGTGAGCGGGAGAGAAAAAGGAGCGGGGGACAAAATCAAGATTAAAAAAAAGAGAGAAGAGACACTTGTCTCTTACGAAGAAGAACAGAAGAAATACATGTCTCTTTAAAAGCGCCGTACTTGTCAGTGGGTAAACGCTATTGCATAAAAGGGTTAGTGTAACCACAGCTAATGAAAGGTTCTCAATTGTTCGCTTACGCTGTCGTTAAAACCTCAAATTTGGTGATTTCACGTTGTTGTTTATGCAGAGGACCGCAAAAATACGAGATAAAATGCGTGCAGCACGTGCAGCACGATTATTTTTCCTCTTTTAACCAATCAAATATTCTTGTTTTGTGGCTTTTTCGTAGCCGTAGCCGTCGTCGTTTCTTAATCTCATTAATACGGATTTATGATCTGCGACGCGACGGTAAGAAAAACGTCATTTCAAATTGCAACTTCAAGTTAATTAATCTTTTTCGTCATTATGTCGGCTTGTCTAACTTCTAAAAACTAGTATAACTTCCCAGGAACTGAATTAGGAGGTGCGGTGTTGAAGCTACGACAGAAAAATTCAAATTCGCTGCCTTGTGTTCACGTTCTATGAAAAACTTGAGAATTGGTAATTTCATGTCGTAGATTTGCAGAAAACGTGAAAGAAATATACAAAAATGAAAAATACACGTGCAGAGCTTGCAAAGCTTGCAAAGCTATTGTTTTTGGGCATTAAATATGTATAATTTGTGACGTTTTCGTTGCCGTCGAGTCGTAGATCTTAAATTTTAACCTGGAAAAGGGCGGAAGTGGGGAACTGCGACGGAGGACGTAGGGAAATCGAGGGAGGAGGGGGTGTCTCATTAAGTGTCACTGAGACACAATCAATGCATTCAAAAGATAAGCAATGCTGTTTAATGATGGTATTCGATACACTCTGTACATATGCCATGGTGCCTGCTATAAAGCGAAACCCTTACTTGTGGTAGTTTTTACGTTAAAGTGCAATTTCCCTTCGATAAATCGGAAAATAAGAACACCTAAAATGACATTATTTCATTCAAAATTCTTATAACTGACGCCTCTTGTTTTGTACATCTCATTCACCGGCTCTAAAATCAGTTCTAATTTGTCAGAAAGGAACATGTTAAAATTGTATCTCCCAAGTAGTTTTCTTGAGATCAAAAGTTAAAAAAAAAGTCAAATAAATGTCGATACTTCGTGGTTTTAATATCTGAAGTAACATATGTATTATATATCAGTTATCCCAGACCAGGCATCAAGTAAGCAAGATTATCCGGTGTTTCCTCTTGATAAAACCAAAAAAAAAAAAAAAAACGTAAAGATTAGCCTTTCCGTGTAAAATTTAGCGCCGTGCCCACAAAATTTTTGTTATCCTTTCGTTTTGCTCGTGCTTATTCTATACGTAGGCATAAGCGAAAACAGGAGTAATAAAGTAGCTAAGTCATTCGGCGCCCACTTATAGAGCGTCTTCTCTGACGTTACTACGCGGCCTGCATAAACCTCTTTCAATGTGCTTGTTTCGCGTGTGGGAAAGTTGTTGGCTTGCGTTTTTGTTAACAATCATCCGTTTGGTACAAATGCGATTGAGACCTAAAGCCCTTATAACAAGTCGAGTTTTAGCTTGGGAAGAAATTCCGGACCAACCACCCGGTTTAAAAATTGTTACAGAAACAGGCTGATTTACAGCCCGGGTGCGAAATGCCAACTAAGGAAGAGACATCTGCCAGGATGCGAAAAACAAAATCAGTGGGCAAGTTCAAGTTCATCTCTTCAATCTGTCTCTTAGCTCAGACTAAAAAGAAAGTTAGCAAATCACATGGCTTTTCAGCTTGAGCTAGAGTTAAGAATTTCGGGTCTTTCTGCAAGTACCGGAAAGCATTGTATTTTTCATCACTTGGGACTAGTCTTTATTTGTAGTTGTTTTGTTTTCTGTCTTTTGCTTCTTTTGTTTTACGTAATCTGTGCTCCGGTACCTGCAGAAAGAACCAGAATTTCCGCCATGTAATCCGGCGCGGCACCCTAATTTCACGAGCTCATGTTTTTAGACAAGATCATCAATAGTCGCGCGCGACGTCATGTAAGTTTATCCAACGACATCACACATCAAAACACGCGCTGTCATTGGTCCCTACTAAAATCTCCATGGAATTTTCACAGCACGATCGAGAAATTTTGCTGCCTGCTGCAATACTTCGCGCGGCATTAAACTGACCGTCTTGCAAACCTCATGTCTTCGCTCGGCTTGCTCGTTGGCAATACCTAATATGTTAAGAGAAGTGTCTATGCCAATGTTTTTGCAGAAAGGAAAAAGGTTTTGATGGAGCTGAAGTAAACTCCAGATGTTTCCACTGGTTTCCGGCCGCCATGTTGGTGTCCCCCTGCATCGAGTCTCCATACTGATCCATACTTTTGAGTGGTGCCCTTTGCCGAATAACTCGACTTTGAAATATGGCACAACCATAAAACTTTAACACGCTGTTTATTTATTACCCTTCTAAAATATCTCAATTTCTTGATTTAATTTATCGAATTGTAAGCCATTTTATTTTTTCATTGCGTGACCTGAAAGCCAAGAACTGAGAAAACATGTTCAATTTTTTTCCTTTATGCAGAAATATTTGCTTTACACTAAACATTGATTTACAGGCATTTTCCCTCGTTTTATTTTCAACATTTTGTCCACACAAAAGTCGTAGAGACTCTTTTGAACGATCACAAGCATTCCTAACTAATGATTCTTGAACGATGTCTTCCTCACCCCTCAGAATGGGTGTTAGTGATGAAGTGTATTAGAATGTCACAAAAAAAAGACTTCGTGTCACTCAAGCGGAAAGTAGCGGGGGTTATTCACTCGACTGCACACTGTCAAGGGATTTCAGGGACGTCACTATTTCACACGACCTCATCTTGCGTTACTTGCTTCATCATGGATGTTCAACAGCTTTTCAAGATTCTTAAAAAGGAAGCAGAATGCCCATTGTGCATAGAGACTGTCAAAAATCCCAAGACATTGCCATGTCTTCACTCATTCTGCCTGGAGTGTCTCAACAGACATGCAAACTTCGCAAGGAGACAGCTAAAAGCGACAATCAAATGTCCGGTTTGCCAGACTACATTCCAAATTCCCGAAAAAGACACCTTCGAGAATTTGCCGCCATCGTTTCATCTCAACCGATTGGTAGATGTTCTAGCTCTAGAAGATGGCAGCGTACAGTCTCAAATATGCAATAGTTGTGACGAGAACAACACGTCAACATGTTACTGTTTCGTGTGCCAAAATTTTCTGTGCGCATCTTGTTTTGAAGCTCACCAACGCTTGAAGGCCACAAGGGGTCATCGCAATGTTTTGATCGACAACCTGCAAGCGCAAGATGTGCAAGAGTGGATCCACAGACCAGTGATGTGTTCACAGCAATATCATGAAGATCAACCCCTCGAATTTTACTGCGAAGACTGTAAGGATCTGATTTGCCACAAATGTACTGTAGTGAGTCATGATCGACACTCTAAGACGGACACTCAAAAAGCTGCACAAGAACAAAAAATGCAAATTGCCGACGTTGTGGCCAAAGTGAAAGCGGAAATTGTCAGATATGAGAGTGAAATTAAGAAACAAACTGACCTAAGAAACAAAAACAAAGTGGAAATTTTGAAGGAAGAAGAGAAAATGAGAGACACTGTGGAAAAATTGATTCGCGATTTGCGAGAACACGAGAGGAAAATGAAGGACAAGTTTCGTGAAATTTATGAAGCGGAACAAAAACATCACGCAACGCGACTAGAAAACTTCCAGCTGCTTGCCACCCAGCTGAAAAGCTGCTTCGAACGCTGTCAGAGTATCTTAGAAAGAAACTTCAGCGTCGAAATTCTACAAACAAATCACGCCATCCTCGGACGTTGTAATGAACTGTTAAATGTAAGAAAACCCGATCTTTACATGTCGCCACATATACATTACTTGGTGGAAAAGAAATTGGATCTTATGGATCGAGTTGTTGTCACCAAGACTGATCCCTCAAAGTGCTTTGCTGAAGGTCAAGACAGCAAGGACGTAAAAGAAAGGAAACAGACACATTTCGTCATTGTTACAAAGGATTCAGAAGGATTTCAATGTTATCAACAAGATGATAAAATCAAAGTCGACGTTTTGACTCCAGAAGGTGATCAACTAAACACAGACGTTAACGACACCAAAGACGGCAAATACACAGTGACATACACACCACAGTATGCCGGACAACACAGAGTAGAGATCGTTTTGAATGGACAGCCGCTGAGTGGTAGTCCTTGGATTGTGCAGGTTCATCAGAATCAATATCAATTTGCATTTCAGTTTGGTTCAAGAGGGAAGGAACGAGGAGAATTTGATGGCATTTACGATATCGATGTGAGTCATAAAACGGGAACGATTGTTGTTGCAGATGGGCGGAATAAAAGAATTCAACTGTTGAGCTCTGAAGGAAAGTTTCGAATGGAGATAAAACTTGATGGTGCACCTTGGTCTGTGGCATTTGAAGACTCTGGTGACCTGCTGACTTTAGTTCCGAGAAGCGACAATAAGCTTCGTGTGTTCAATGAGGAGGGTCACTTCATTAAACACATCAATGATAAACATCTTGATGAACCAGGTCGCCTTTCCATTGCGATTAATGGTCCTATAATCATAGCTGACTGGTCGGACAGGAAAATCAAGGTCCTCTCCCCTGATGGGAATGACTTGCTCCAATCCTTCAGTGCCCCAGACTGTGATAAAATCCCATTCTATGCTATTTATCACCAGAACAAATTCTTTGCTTCTTATTATTTTGCTAATTGTGTCAAGGTCTTTGACAAAACAGGAGTGTATTTACATGACATTGGCTGTAAGGGATCGAATGATGGCCAGTTTAATGGTTGTCGTGGACTCGTTATTGACAAGTACAACCGACTCATTGTGTGTGATGATGGTAACCGTAGGCTGCAACTCTTCACCCCCTGGGGGAAGTTTTTGAGTAAAATTGATGGACAGTATTTAAAAAATGGCTTTCCTAATTATGTTGCTATAAACAGAGGTGGTAGTGTCATGGTAGCCGACCCACTCAACAGACGCATTTCTGTTTACCATTAAAATGTGATATATTTTTGCTTTATTAGCATAGGGCTAACGTTTTCCAATCAATCAGCCGAGAATAAAGTAATGAATATTGAAAGTGCATTGCATAAGCTCTAACAATTGCAAGCTCTGAGCAATGATACTTTGAAAATTCGAATTTTTACAAAGAATATTGTGGGATCAGTAGCGCCTTTAACTGGCTAATAACTGGCTCGTTATCAAAGCTAAAAGGCTTAAAATTGGAGGTTTAACTAAGTTTAAAAAGTTCTTTTCGCATTTGAAGTCAATCTTTAAATAGCATGATTAATGCCATCTTTGCAAAGATTCCCTTTCCAATGAAGAGAGCTACGTACTAGAATCTGCAACTACCCTGTTGGAAAGCAAGAGAAAAAAGGAGAAAAGTCCACTGTTCTCAGTGTTTTAAAGGTAGCTATTGTAGGCAGTAATCAACCTCGTCCTGAGGGGGCTTTCCCCCCCTTCAAGTGAGGGAAAAGGCTTGGGAACAAGATTGTGCAGTGATGTGTTAAGCTGGTTACATCTTTCTCCAGTTAAGGACAAGCACTTTTCTGTCGAGATTAGATTTAAAATAGGAAAATTTGAATTGATGTATAACGTGTTTTCATTTTAACATGGATTATCAGTCGTGCAGAAGTCTACTTGAATTTCATAAATACTCTTTAATCAATTTTGACTGATCACGATCTTCTCTTATCCAATGCTGTACAAGACTTAAGCCTGGTTTTCACTAGGGACGCAAGTGCAAGCATAAGAGCGCTTGTTTCGCCGTGAAAACGGGGTTAAGACAAGCACAAGCACAAGGATTAAAATCTTTCCCTTTTCCTTGTGCTTGCGCTTATGCTTGCATTCGCTTGCGTCGTGTGAAAACGAAACGCAGCATAAGCACAAGGAAGTTTGCTACGTCTGGCCAATTAAAGTACTCTTTCTAGATTCCCCGCGTCTGAGTATTTAAACAAAATGGCGGATGCCGTGGTTGAATTTGATGCTTATGTCGACGTTCGTTTTCGATAGCATAAGCTAGTGACAACCAGGCTCTAAGCCTATTACTTTATGCGATAGGGAAAATAGTCTATTAACGAAAAAGAAGATGGTAAGCACCTGAAACTGTGCTCAGGATTTCCAGACATCTTTTCCTTTTCCTTGTGCTTGCGCTTATGCTTGTGTCTGCTTGCGTCGTGTGAAAACGAAACAGCATAAATACAAGGAATTTTGCTGTTTGGTCAATTAAAGCACTCGTTGCAGATTCCTCTTGGATCTGAGCATTTGAACAAAATGGCGGATTCTTTGATTGATTTTTATGCTGATGTCGACGTTCGTTTTCACTAGCATAAGCTAATTATATCTGTGCTTGTGTTTACGCTTGTACTGCGTCGCTAGTGAAAACCAGGCTTTACCGTCCACGGTTTTTGCAAAGGTCTTAAAAAAACCTCAATTTCACTAATGGCTAAGTAGCGAAGATGTCAGTTTACGTCCCTTGCTTTGTTTTTTAGCTTTAATTTGAGGCTTTCACTTTCAGTGTCCAATTCAAAGTTTTCTTAGGGTGGTCTTTATTTTAAAATCAATTTTCACTTTTAATGTAAAGCAAACATTTCATCATCAAAAGAATACTCCATTTTCGAGTTTTTGTTTGCTTTCTTTTTACGAGGAAAAAGAGACAAAAAGTAGCTCTGAAATAAAAAGCTCCGTTCTCAGTGCCGCTTAGGCAGTAAATTTGTTTGAGTTGGCTGGTGATGGTGGCCATTTGGTATTTAGCAGAATGATACAAGCGGGAAGTAACCTTTTAACACTGCAGGGAAACTGGAACTGTGCTAGGCCACTGCCGGAATAATACATGGCCGATACTCGAGCCATACTTGAGCAATACAAAAACAATATTGGACTAACAATAGATCTTAATTGGATCAATACAGGATTTTAGTTACGACTCATTACTTGTCTTATCTAGGACATCAGCGTCTTTTGTTAAAACGGTGATTCAGAAGTGAAAAAAAAAAAAATCAAATGTAAGGTCGGTGACTTGAATTCGACAAGACACTTTTGCGTTTGTCTTATTGTTTATTTATTTATTTATTTATTTTGAATTGCCTTGTTTTTCAAAGACAATCCCCACTTTTACTACAGAATAAATGTAGACTGGAAGAAATAACGTTTGCAACATTTGTTCGAATTTTTTTTAAAAAGGTTTGTTTGTATCAGGAAAAATGAATTTTAGGATCGCCTATCTTTGCTTTCAAATTTCCTTTCTCTATTTTTCAGTACTCTAAAAACCGCTAGTACTTAATACTTTTAAGATACTTCGCCCACATTGTACGACGTAAACAAGACGGAATAATTGCAAAAGTCTTACGATAGTATCGTTATTTCGTCAACGTCGCCATCACATATATAAAAGTCCCTTTTCACTGATACTTGACAGAAGGGATACCCCACACAAACATTTGTTGCTTTAATACAGCTAAGTATTTTTTAAGGTTTTTTTGCGTTTTTAAGCGAGGTAAGATTGTCTGTGATAAAGCGACATGTGAATAGACATTTTAAAGCTAAAATTCGCTATAATTTATTTCAAGGTTAGCACTCTTCTAATGAAGTTTGAAATTGTGGCCTTTCTGTGATAAAGCAGCCAGACACACTTTGGAAACTTCCAGATAAAAAGAGACTTAATTCCCGTTTATAGCTGAGGCACTTCTATCACTTCATTTTCTGTGTTTTCGAGATAATGACAAAGGTCAACCGATTTATTCAAACTAAGCATGGTTCTAACCCTCGATACTTTTGTAAGTTTTCCCTTTAAAACACAACCTATTTATGATGGCTTGAACGATTTGCTGACACACTGGGAATGTTCATGTATCAGGCAACATGTATTGACATACTAAACGAGCGCAATGGCCGTACTAGCCGTACAAAAACGACCGAGGGGTTAGTAAGTATTATATGGCATCGTGTCTTTGAGCTTTCGGACCCCTTCTCCGCTTGATGAATGTTCGTCTTCCAACAGCGAACTTTGAAAGGTAACCTTTTCCATGTAAAACTAAATTCTGCTGCTTGCCAGAATAGTACTTTTGTGATGAAAAAATAAATTCCGCTTCTTAAAAACTTTTTGTGTTTCGCTCAACTTGAATTTCCAGGGGGAGAGAAAAAATATGGAAACGGGCCGTTTCCATTGTAATGGTCCGTACTGTAAAATCCCGACCGAAAACCAGTCAATCAGAGTGTTCCATTTAGCCTGAGAATCGCTTGCCATATAATAAAGTGCAGTTAATACCTGGGTCTTTTAGGAACAGTCATCCATTTCTGGAACTTGTGTAGTGAGAAACAGTATTGGTGCTATTGCGCACAGTGCAGAGTCGAGTAGCACTGATAGGCTGACATGGACTTCACCAGGGTCTTCAAGGGAGAAAAACACAATCAGTAAATAATAAAGCACGGAAAAATCACACAACATTTCGGTATCAATGGCTCAAGGCTCCGTCGTCGTCATCGTCGGCATAGCCAAGTGGCCAGGGTGCTGGACTTGAGAGATCCGGAATTCCGGGTTCAGGGGGCCGTTTTTCGAAAGTCCCGAAACCTTACGGGCCATTTTCGGGTGTTTGTGCGATGCAAGTTATGTAGGCTGTACTCTCAGGCACCTGCACCAACGCGCGGCTGAACACACGAAACAGTCCTCCCATTGGCAAACACTTAATTAACGAACACAGGATTAGTGTCGTGCAAACTTAAACAACTTGGTTGAAATATTATTTGTACTTGCAGAGTTCAACCCATTGAGTCCTAAACTACACTGTACGCCCATTGATGAGTAAAAATAAATTGTCTAGCGTCAGAAAGTGTAAAATCTAACCCTAACCCTAACCCTTCCCCCCCCCCCCCACCCCATTGACGAGCAAAATCGTCTGGCATTAGACAGAATAAAATTGGCTGAGTCTCACTCCCAGGACTCAATGGGTTGACCTACTTCAATATTAATCAGCACAGTGATGTCAAATTCAATGTACCACACTAACTGAGGAGGAAACCCTTTGACCCCCAAGACGGCCTGAACTGGCCATACTTAGGGCGCTTTCCCTTTGTCAGAACTGGCCGGCCAGACCTGTCATTTTGCAAAGAAAATGTTGCAATTTGAGTACACTGTCATGATAATCCCTCGCATTCTTCTGGAGGAGTATATATCGTCGTGGAAGACGGTTAATTTGAAGGCGTTATAGAGTTAGTCCTCCCAAATGCCCGGTCTGGCCTTGTCAGTTCGGTCAAATGGAAAGCGCCCTTAATATTTTACTCTGTTTAACGCCAGCTAATTTTACTTGTCAATGGGGACCCCTGGGAATCAATGGGTTAATTTTTACACACACAATTTATAATTCTCCATTAATTTTGATCTTTTCAGAAACCTAAGGTGGTGACCTCCCATTTGCTCTTCTGCAAGCAGTATCGGAAGACAATAGTGGAAGATTACGTAGGATTGGGTAAGAACTGTATACTCATACATGGAATTGTACACACCTTAATGGGGACATTTTTCAGCGAGTGGTTAAAACTAAATGTTTATGAGTATGAGTAATAGGACCACCCTCTGATGGTGTTAACTAAACAAAAGTCTCTTGAAGGTTTAGTTTTTTAGATCAATCACAACATGCTAAAGAGTGACCATTGAATGAATACTTCTGGAGTACCTTCCTATGGTGCTACATTACATTTTTTCTGCTATAAAAGGTAATCCTAACTTTTGAGTGTGTAGATGAAAGCTACTGAACAGTACTTTCCTTTGGTGCTGTTTACCGTGTTGCCCGGGGGGGACTACTGCCACATAAAAAGGGGGGATGCTCGTCGTCTCACTTAGGGGTGTAAATTTTGGATTTTCGTCTCACTGAGGGTGTTCGTCTCACTGAAGGTGTCCCCCCCCTCCGGGCTATGTTGTACAACGTGGTCCTAACTTTTTGAGTCTTCGGATGAGATCCTAAAGTGTGACCATTCAAATGAAAGCTACATGTATAGGCACTGAGCAGTACTTTTCTTTGAATTTGGCACTGTTTTTTTTTCTTTTTACACTGTTCAAGGTGGTTAACTTTAGATCCCATGAGAAACATCCCTCTGTGTGACCATTCAAAGTTGCATCTTGGAAATGAGTCATATGATCAATATTTATTATATACATACTGATTTGACAGGGATCTTGCCTCCTTTCCCTTTTCTACTAGTTGCAGTTGTATCTACAGTGCTTTTCTTCTGATTCCCTGCTTTAACTAATCCAGATGTTGTTTGGACGGCTTTCTTCTCCTCTTCAGTTTTATTGCTTGATGAAAGCTCGTCTTTCTTGATCACTAACTTGACATGTTCACTTTCAGAGTGCGATGATGACGACTTCGCTGGCTTTGGTTTCTTTATCTTTTTGACACTCTCATTGGGAGGATTTTCAGCCTTTGCTCTGCCAGTTTCCACTTACTGTTTCTTTGATTTTGCCACACCAGTGGCTGCAGCATCACCCTTGACACTTTCCATCAGTCCTGGGATATCGGCAGCCATTTCAAGATCAATGTTCTCAGATGACAGACCTTTAAATTTAATAGAAATCTTCTTTTTTTTTTTGTGGGCTTTGATTATCCAATTTTGTTTCGCTCAAGCGATCCGGGCAGTGCTCGTTGAAATCTGACAGGTTCGTCTCAGGGGTTTCGACAGTTTTGTAAAGTAGCAGACATATTTCTGAAAGC
Source organism: Montipora capricornis (assembly GCF_036669925.1). Taxonomy (NCBI): domain Eukaryota; kingdom Metazoa; phylum Cnidaria; class Anthozoa; order Scleractinia; family Acroporidae; genus Montipora; species Montipora capricornis. Next base: position 22,558,557 of record NC_090893.1, read on the forward strand.
ACCTGAAGTGACATCTTTTGGCGCGGTATGGCGTCTCGTGAGCCTCGAAGGCGAGAGCTGCTAGGGCCCATGCTCCTCAGGAAATTTGAAAAATAGAACACTCAGATCAAAGAAACACTGTTTCCAGTAATAAAGTATTCTCGTTTGTCTCACGATGTGGTCACTCGTGATGTAGATCGGGACGTTTCGACTGCATATTGCTAGTCTTCATCAGGCGATGAGGTCGACTGGTTACGCGTCACCTTTTAAGCAGGATGCTCCGCTGTGATTGGTTGGTTTTCAGCAGCTGGGATTGGATCAATTTACAAACAATTAGAAGGAATGGGAAGCCCGGCCTCCGCTGTTATTGTTAACCTATACATTGAGAGTTTCGAACAACAGGCAATAACTACTTCGGCCTACAAACCTAAGATCTGGAAACGCTACACTTTCACCATCATGGATCGCGGAAACGTTGATAGCTTCTTCCATCATCTAAACAACCAGCAGCTTTTCATTCGCTTCACCATGGAGACAGAGAACGGCTACAAACTCGCTTTCCTTGACACCCCAGTCTCAAGAGAACCGGACGGCCGCCTCACCACCAGCGTATACACGAAGCCTACGCACACTGATCAGTACTTAGCGTAAAATTCCCACCACCCGCAATCAGTAAAACGCGGTATTGTCAAGTGCCTCTACGAGCGCGCCAAACGTCTCGTAACAAAACCCTCTATTATCTCCAAGGAGAAGAACACCTGTCTTCTGTACAAGTCTACTGCGGTTTTACCCTATGTCAAAGGCCTATCCGAACAATTTCTCCGCTGCCTACAGCAAGAAGGCATAAACGCAATTCAGGTCGGAGACTACATTAAGATCACATCTAGTACGACCGAAAGACACTGTCGAACGGACTAAACAAGATGGCGTGGTTTACAGGATTCCCTGTGAATGCGGTAAAGTCTACATCGGCGAGACTGGAAGTCCTATGCAAGATAGAATCAAAGAACATGAGCGAGACATCCGACTTGCCCGTACTCAGACCTCCGTGATCGCGATCCTCATTGGTACACACGCAGGGTCAAAGAGGCGATTCACATAAGACTTTACCTTAAAAACATCAACAGGGATAGTGGAATGTAAATTCCGGAAGCGTGGATGCCCACGATCAAGAAACACAACAACAGGAGAACCGTACGACAGCGGACCGCCAAAGGAACAACACACCGAAACAGCCGGAATCGAAATGCACCAATCGGAGCTGCTGAAAACCAAGCAATCACAGCGGAGCCTCCTGCTTAAGAGGTGACGCGTAACCAGTCGACCTCATCTTCTGATGAAGACTAGCAGAATGCAGTCGAAACGTCGCGATCTACATCACAAGTGATCACATCGTGAGACAAACGAGAATACTTTATTATTATTGTACTTCACCACGATGAATAACAGCAACCTTTTTTACGACCTTAACTGTTTCCAGTGTTTCTGGAACCCAAGAGTTCACTCAGATTCTCTTTAAAAAGTAAGTGAAAAAAAAAAAAATTAAATAAATAAAACAAACCCCTCAAATATCTGCATCAAAGTAGCGGTGTCCTAGCGAATTTGGAGCCCCCCAGATTTGAAGCCCCCGGTACAAATCCGCTAGCAGATTTGGACCTCCCCCGTACAAATCAGCTAGCGAATTTGGACCCCCGGGGGACTAGCGGATTTAGTCCCTCCTCGCAGATTTGTTTACCGATAAAAAGTTAGATTTTGGATCGGGGAAACTTGAGGAAAAGACTTAGGTCACTTAGAAGTATGTAGATGCAAATTTTAACTCCTTTCTGAGAGAATCTTAAATAACGCAATTGGAATTCATAGAATTGTCCTGTTATCTTTTTAACAAGGAAATAAAAAGCAAAGTCAGACTTAAGCTTCAGGTAAAGTTGTTGAAAGTACGCACGCATTGTGGCTTTTTCGTAAAGCATCGCTTTTTCTTCCATTTGATAGTTTGAATGGGCGGCGCTTCCATAAAGAAGGTGCCACTTTTTCAAGTAACACCTCTTGGTTGAAAGAGGCGCTCTTAAGGCTTGTTTACACATACGACGCAAGCATAAGCATAAGCATCATACGCAGGCGCATTAACCTGTTGTTAATTAGTGTCTTTTGTTCTAATGAAAGGTACCAATTATCAAAATGCTACTCCGTCTGCGTATGTTGCTTGTGCTTATGCTTGCCTTGTACGTAAATGAGGGGAATCAGGGTGGTTTAGTGGTCATCAACCGTGCCTCCCACCTGTGCGATCCAGGTTCAACTCTGGCCTCGGGTCGAATGTTGGCTGAGTTTCAGTCGATCTCAATCTGACTCCGAGAGTTTTTCTCCGGGTACTCCGGTTTTCCTCCCTCCTCAAAATCGACTCCCGGCCTATTCCATCAGGCTGTGGTGCTGTACTCCCAGGTCATATATGGGTCGTGGTCAGGGGCCCAGCGCCTAGCCGGCATCATAGCTCCTTCGGTCCGACCTCGCTGAGCTGCGTCCTTAGTAATTCAGTCTCCGACTGCGAGAAAGGGCGATTAGCAGGTCAGATATTATGTGTAAACCAGCCTTTAGAAGTTTTATACTTGATTACAAGGGCCTTAGAATACTTTTCCTTTTTTATAACCAAACTTGTCAAGTCATGATTCTCGTATTAATTTTCAATGAGGAGAAAAAGGTTAGGGTTAGACTTGAGGTGCAGTAAAAGTTGTTTAAAGCACGCGCTGTGGCATATTCGTAAAGTAGATGCAAATTTTAACCCTTGTTTTTGAAAGCATTGTTTTTTGAAATTTCTTTCTATTTCAATTAATATTTTGAATGGTCGGCGCTTTAAAAGAACTGTTCTTGATATTTATTCTCACCTACTTACTTTGAGGAGAGAAAGAGATGGGAAAGAAAATCTGCGATCTCATAAATAGAACAATTGCTATAACACAAAAGAATGAACAGTATAATTTTGGACAATAAACTTCGCTTTCACTAAAGTATTTAAAGTGTCTCTCGCAAGAGTGAGTATAGTAATCATTCCGTTTATAACTGTTCGACTGAGATGGCCGAGATCAAATGATACAACCAAGGTTTCCAGTATCTCAGAGATAATCAGTATCCCGAGGGCTATACAAAGGACCAAAAACGTCAGAAACTTGCATGTGTCATCTCTTTCTTTTTTTAATGATAATTTTCTCCGCCGCCTCTTCTTTTTCTGCCGCTCACTAGTTTTTCGCCGCCCATTTTTTCCTGCAGCTCGATTTTTCTTTCGCCACTCCTTCTAATTTTTCCTTTTTTCTTTTTTTTTTTTTCGCAGGCCACCTTTTTTCGCTGCTCACTTTTTTCGGGTACCTTCAAAAAACAAAGACCCATAAAACCCCTAAGACCGCTAAGACCCCCAAAACAACATTTGAGGAGGCACTATTTTGATTCAAAGCCCGTCTTGAAGGGCGAGGCAACCCTTTGCATCTTATCGAGAGAACACCATCCTAGATAAATTTTTCTGGAAGGCAGTCGGCACTGAAAAAAAAGGCCAAAACAAGCGAGAAAACCCTACCATTTGTCAGTACGTACAACCCA
>NC_090893.1:22567117-22569617 GCF_036669925.1 Montipora capricornis
TACAGTTAAAGAGATGGCGCATTGACAGTTCTTTTTTCCTTTTCAATGTAAAACCCGAGACCCGATTCGCTCAGCTTCGACACACGATTCAAAACCTTCCACATCTTCCACCATAGCCATTGTCACGCTAGAACTTAGGAGAAATATTTTGCTCTAGTATTTGTCACCTGTCAATCATTGTGACTGTGCCGCACCAATCAGAAGCTCCCGTTCGTGGGCGAACGGGTTTTTCAAAAATAGGGGGTCTTCTTGCAAGCGTTCCCTCAGTTTCTTGCCCCAACCTACGCGCGGCCAGTTTGCGGAAAATCGTTTCGAAGCTCCTTTTGTCGAAAAGGAACGCTTGCTACGCAGGCTAGGCTTAACTTATCATTGGCGTTGTCTCTGTCGTAGAGATAGAACGCAATTCTATCGGGAGGACCGTGTCGTTGCTGTCGTATGGGTCGTTTTGGATAATCGCATGAGTGTTTCCATATGGTCATCCCTGTCGGATGACAGATACGACAGAGATGACTATATGGAAACCAGGCTTAACGCAGGTTTTTTTACACGCGGCACAACAAGTCGATTTCATTGAAGAAGCCGCTGTTGCACGTTGAAACTTTTAGGTGAAACTTATGTGCAACGGAGCTTCGAAACAAGTTTCAACAGGCTTTGCACCGTGTAACATGGTCGGTTTCGTGAAACTTTTTTGAACTTCCGTTGCGAGGCAAGTATCACGTAAAGTAGAACCGCTGTCTATTTCTGCAACGGTCGCAACCATTGTATTAGTAATAAAATCAAGACTTTCACCCTACAACAGTAATTAGTGTGGTCTCGCTCGGTGTTGTTACGCTGCGCCAATCAGAAACCGGAACAACACATTTCGAGACCAGTTTCAACGTTTCCGAACAAGTTTCGACCTTTACTGCTTACACGGTGCAACGGCTGCTGAAACTTATTTTGCAGCGCCGTTACACATATGTATCAACTAAAAGTTTCAACTTGTACGTAATATTAAGAAGAAAGCCGATTTTTTTGTTACTGTTTTTATATGTTTGTTGCTGTTTCTTAATTATATTTTATATTATTTACTGAGGAGTTGGAAGAAATTGTACTTGCGGAAAGATATAGATCTGTAATAATCAGCACTGAAGCGTCTTGAAATGAGAGCATAAAGGCATACCAGCTGCACAAAATGGAAAAAAATAATAGTTGTTCAGTGAATGTAAATAGCGCTCTAGAATCTATTAAATAATAATAATAATAATAATAATAATAATAATAATCATTTGACTATGAAACATTGCTTAAAATCATTTTAAGATTAAAAAAAATTGCTAAAAAGCGACGACGTTTCGACGTTAGCTAAACGTCAAAATATGTGAGTGAATACTAAAAAAACAATAGCCGGTTAAGAGCTGTAACATGAGTAAATAATTATTATTTGAGTAAATATGAGTAAATATGAGTAAATAATTATTATTTACTCATGTTACAGCTTTTATCCAGCTATTGTTTTTTTAGTATTTATAGACCGAAACTCACTCACATATTTCGACTTGATAATAACGTTTAGCTAACGTCAAAATGTCGTCGCTTTTTAGCAATTTTTTTTAATCTTAAAATGATTTTAAGTAATGTTTTATCGCAATTTTTCATAGTCAAATGTTTTTCAAAATCACTTCTTGTTCGAATAATGATAATGATAATGATAATGATAATAATAATAATAATAATTATTATTATTATTTATTGAATGTTAAGCGATTTTATTTTTTCTTTGCGTGACGTGAAAACCAAGAACTGAGCAAATACGCATTTTCCCGCGTTTTCTTTTCAAAATTTTGTTCATACAGAAGACGTAGAGGCTGTCTTCCTCACTCCTCAGAATCTAAGCAAAGCATCGGAACGATTGCGTCATGCATGATGGTTTAGGAAAACCATCGACTGGGGGAACAAGGAATAAGGAAGAGAGGACCGTCATTTAGTTCAGTCCATCACTACAATCGGAAAATGTCGTTCCATTTTCAGCGGTTGGTCCGACCGGTTTCTGGACGGTCAGTTTGGCTTAATGGTAAGCACCCTGAGTTTTCAGCCAAAACAAAATCTCAGGTTGGGTGTTAGTTCGTGATGAAGTGCAGTAGAATGCTATGCACTCGATTAGACCAGAGTAGGCGGGGTCATCCACTGACCGCACAGAGTCCAGGGATTCCAATGACGTCACTATTTCACACGCCCTCATTTTGCGTTGCTTGGCTTCATCATGGATGTTCAACAGCTTTTCAAGATTCTTAAAAAGGAAGCAGAATGCCCATTGTGCATAGAGACTGTCACAAATCCCAAGACATTACCATGTCTTCACTCATTCTGCCTGGAGTGTCTAGACAGACATGCAAACTTCGCAAGGAGACAGCTAAAAGCGACAATCAAATGTCCGGTTTGCCAGACTTCATTCCAAATTCCGGAAACAGACACCTTCGAGAATTTGCCGTCATCGTTTCATCTCAACCGATTGGTTGAT
>NC_090893.1:22582117-22592117 GCF_036669925.1 Montipora capricornis
GGGTAAATAGTCTGAGAAGACATGGGGTTACTAGCAAAGTACTGAACCCAGAAAGATTGAAGAAAATAAATGGGAAGTGAGAAACACTGGCTTCTGGGCTGACATGTTGATAAACTTCTTTTGACCACAAGTTTAAGCGTGCCCTCTGAGCATCTGACAGCTTTGTAACACCGAAGTTCACTGAAGTTAAGCCCTGTTGGGCGGGATTAGTGTTTGGATGGGAGACCAAAATAATATACCCCTCATAAAACAGAAGCATCGGACCGAAAATACTATCAACGCTAACAATTGCGAACTCAGCAAGGTACAGATTTTGTTCGCTTGCTTTATGCAAAAACAAATATTGATGCAAAAGTAAATAAATATTGATACACAGTTTTTAGAAAGAGCAGAAGGAAGTTTCCAGGACGATCGCTCGAGAATAACATATTTACGACATGAAAACAACATTAATTTTGAACCGTGAATATAGAATATAAAAAGGTACGATCAGCAACAAACATTTTGGGGGATTTTTGCAACGTTCAATTTTGTTATTGTACGTTTTGGCTGCACAAATAAATCGCAAAATCGAAAGTGACATCGCCGGAATTCAGCGGGCGCCGTGATGAAGTTACCGCGGCATGTTTACTCGCCAAAGAGTGAAGTATCTGTGTCAAATGATGGCAAGATACCGGGTTTTTGTAAGTTTCTTTTTCCGTCAAGTGTTATAAAGTTTGACAATGAAATGAGCGAAAACAAAACAAAGATCACAATCGCCCAAGTCTTGTTTATGCAAAGTCAAAATTTACTCTCCAAGACGCGTACGACGTTATTTATCACCACGTAATTCCATCATTTTGGAAATAGCAGCTACTTTATTATTCAACTGCGTCACAATTCTTCACTGATTTTGGGGCTCATTTTGTTGAAACTCAAGCACGCTTCCAACAGGCCTGTGAACCCTTCCAAATTACAGAGCAATACTAAAAAACTTCTCCCATATCACATTTAGCTACATTTCAACCTTAAGCTCGAAAATTCAATACACAACATGATATTATAATTCACAAAGGCAGAAAATACCACAGAATCCTTTTCCAGCGAAAAATGTATTGAAACAAACAACATATTTGCTCTTAGAGGCGAAAACCTCTTCCTATTTCATTGCGTGCGTGAAGACAAGAAACTCAATCGTGTCAAATTACCATGTACTTCGGGTAAATACAGCTCACTTTGATTTCGTCTCGACGGGCGATAGATTGTTGTCGAAGTCCAGTACTCGTCGCTTTTGAGATTCCTGCCTAGTTTATCAAACTGACTTTCCATTATTGAGCTCCATAAGGGTATATTTTGTTTAAGGATCCACCAAAACGCCATTCGCGTTACATGACTTTCGACGCCATTGCAGGCTAAGTTAATGATTGTACTGTGTCCACCCGAGAAAACTACGCAGTTCCACTACCCTCTCGATCCTAAGAAAATACGCGCAGCAATACGCGCAGAAGGCTCTATGCACAAAGACACCACTTAGCAGGGGAGTGACAGGCAAGACTTTTACCGACACGGAAAAAAAAATTAAAAAAAAGAAAAAAAAAAGAAAACAAACAAACAAAACGCAGACCTCGACTGGGTTTGCCATAGGCAACCCAGTAACAACATAATTTATTAAAACCCTTCCTATTTCATTACGAGTGTGAAGACAAGAAACTCAAATTACAATCCGTGTCAAAAACGCACCTAAATAAATTTCCCCCAAGTGTTCAGAAAAACCCTTTACTTGAATTATCAAGCAAAAAATGGGCAACAAGCTTTCTTTCAAATAATTTTTGACCAACAAGAAGTTGTGAAATTTCCAATTGTTACCAGAAGACTGTGCAGAATTGAACTGTACAAACAAATAAGTCAAACATCACCGACACATACATACATTTACATACATACATTTATTGGGCTTTACAGGGCTTTTCAGATCACAGATCCAAGTCTCTGTCTTTGTTAAACCCATAAGTTACTAGAGAATTTTCCATTTGATTTCAGTGTTGTACAAAACACCACAATTGTACAATATTAGAACCACAGTTCACTTCGATCACGGTATCCAATTGACTTTCCATTATTGAGTTCCATACTGGCACCCCAGTAATTAAAATTTCGGGTTTTAAAATGGGTGTTAGTTAGTGATAAAGTGTATTAGAATGTCATAAGAAAGACCCCGTGAGACTCAAGCGGAAACTAGCGGGGGTTATCCACTCGACCGCACAGAGTCCCGGGATTTCAGTGACGTCACTATTTCACGCCCTCATCTTGCATTGCTTGGCTTCATCATGGATGTTCAACAGCTTTTCAAGAATCTTAAAAAGGAGGCGGAATGCCCATTGTGCAAAGAGACTGTTAAAAATCCCAAGACATTACCATGTCTTCACTCATTCTGCCTAAAGTGTCTCGACAGACACGCAAGGAGACAGCTAAAAGCGACATTCAAATGTCCGGTTTGCCAGACTTCATTCCAAATTCCCGAAACAGACACCTTCGAGAATTTGCCGTCATCGTTTCATCTCAACCGATTGGTGGATGTTCTGGCTCTAGAAGATGGCAGCGCACAGTCTCAAAGATGCAACAGTTGTGACGAGAACAACACGGCAACATGCTACTGTTTCGTGTGCCAGAGTTTTCTGTGCGTATTTTGTTTTAAAGCTCACCAACGCTTGAAGGCCTCAAGGGGTCATCGCAATGTTTTGATCGACAAACTGCAAGCGCAAGATGTGCAAGATTTGATCCAAAGACCCGTGATGTGTTCACAGCAATATCATGAAGATCAACCCCTCGAATTTTACTGCGAAGACTGTAAAGTTCTGATTTGCCACAAATGTACTGTAGTGAGTCATAATCAACACACCATGACAGACACTCAGAAAGCTGCACAAGAACAAAAGATGCAAATGGTCGACGCTGTGGCCAAAGTGAAAGCGGAAATTGTCAGATATGAGAGTGAAATTAAGAAACAAACTGATCTAAGAAACAAACACAAAATTGAAATTTTGAACGAGGAAAAGAAAATGACAGACACTGTGGAAAAGTTGATTCGTGATTTGCGAGAACACGAGAGGAAAATGAAGGACAAGTTTCGTGAAATTTATAAAGCGAAACAAAAACGTTACGCAACGCGACTGGAACACTTCGAGCTGATTGCCACCCAGCTGAAAAGCTGCTTGGAACGGTGTCAGAGTATCTTAGAAAGAAACTTCAGCGTCGAAATTCTACAAGCAAATCACGCCATCCTCGGACGTTGTAATGAACTCTTAAATGTAAGAAAACCCGATCTTTACAGGTCGCCACATATACATTACTTGGTGGAAAAGAAATTGGATCTTAAGGATCGAGTTGTTGTCTCCAAGACTGATCCTTCAAAGTGCTTAGCTAAAGGTCAAGACAGCAAGGAAGTAGAAAAAAGGAAGGAGACATATTTCGTTATCGTTACAAAGGATTCAGAAGGATTTCAATGTTATCAACAAGATGATAAAATCAAAGTCGACATATTGACTCCAGAAGGTGATCAACTAAAAACAGACATTAAAGACACCAAAGACGGCAAATACACAGTGACATATACACCACAAGCTGCCGGACAACACAGATTAGCGATCCTTGTGAATGGACAGCCGATGACTGGTAGTCCTTGGATTGTGCAGGTTCATCAGCATCAATATCAATTTGCGTTTCAGTTTGGTTCACAAGGGAAGGGACGAGGAGAATTTGATGGCATTAATGGTATTGATGTGAGTGATAAAACTGGAACGATTGCTGTTGCAGAAGGGCGGAATAAAAGAATTCACCTGTTGAGCTCTGAAGGAAAGTTTCGAAGGGAGATAAAACTTGATGATGCACCTTGGTCTTTGGCATCTACAGACTCTGGCGACCTGCTGACTTTAGTTCCGGGAAGCGGCAATGAGCTTCGTGTGTTCAGTGAGGAGGGTCACTTCATCAAACACATCAATGATAAACATCTTGATAAACCACTTCGTCTTTCCGTTGCGAGTGATGGTCGTATAATCATAACTAACTGGTTGGACAACAAAATCAAGGTCCTCTCCCCTGACGGGAATGACTTGCTCCAATCCTTTAGTGCTCCAGATTGTGATAAATCCCCATTCTACGCTATTTATTACCAAGACAAATTCTTTGTTTCTTATTGCGTTTATGATTGTGTCAAGATATTTGACAAAACAGGTGTGTATTTACATGACATTGGCTGTAAGGGGTCCAATGATGGCCAGTTTAATGGTCCTCGTGGACTCGTTATTGACAAGTACAACCGACTCATTGTGTGTGATTCAGGTAACCATAGACTGCAACTCTTCACCCTGACCGGCAAGTTTTTGAGTAAAATTGATGGACAGTGTTTCAAAAATGGCTTTCCTCGTTACGTTGCTATAAACAGTGGTAGCAGTCTCATAGTAGCCGACATAGTCAACAGCCGCATTTCCGTTTTCCATGGGATGTGATATATTTTTGCTTTATTAGCATAAGGCTAACGTTTTCTAATCAGACAGCCGAGAATAAAGTAATGAATATTGAAAGTGCTTTGCATAAGATCTAATAAGGTCTGAGAAGTGTTGCTTTGAAAATTCGAAATTTTACAAAGAATATATGGGATCAGTAGCGCCTTTGTTACCCAAGAATTTATCATTTTTTGATGGCTAATAACTGGCTTGTTATGAAAACTGAAAGGCTTAAAATTGGAGCTTTAACTAAAGCATTTGAAGTCAATTTTTAAATAGCATGATTGATACCATCTGTGCAAACTCGTATGTTAATGAAACAAATTGTAAAGAAAGCCAAGATTCCCAAATACCTTTCTAATGAAAAGAGCTATGTACTAGAATCTGCAACTACCCTGTAGGAAAGCAAGAGAAAAACGGGGAAAAAATCCACTGAAAATAAAAAAAATTAGTTTCAAATGGATAATTTTGGGGGTATTTAGTTATCTTTTCTGTGAATTAAGTGTTTGCTTACAATTTGATGTCAGTGTTTTAAAGGTAGCTATTGTAGGCAGTAATCAACCTCGTTCCGAGGGCGCATCCCCCTCCAAGTGAGGGAAATGTCCTGGGAACAAGGTTGTGCAGTAATGTGTTAAGCTGGTTACAACTTTCTCCAATTAAGGAGAAGCACTTTTCAGTTAAGATTAGATTAAAAGGAAAAATTTGAATTGACGTAGAAAGTGCTTTCATTTTAACATGGCTTATCAGTCTTTCAGAAGTCTACTAGAATTTCATAAATACTATTTAATCAATTTTGACTGATCACGATCTTCTCTTATCCAACGCTGTACAAGACTTAAGCCTGTTTGTCACTAGGGACGGAAGCGCAAGCATAAGAGCGCTTATTTCACCGTGAAAACGAGGTTGAGACAAGCATAAGCACAAACACAAGGATCAAAATTTTCCTTTTCCTTGTGCTTTGCGCGCTTGCGTCGTGTGAAAACGAAATACAGCATAAGCACAAGAAAATTTGCTACGTCTGGCCAATTCCCCGCGTCTGAGTATTTAAACAAAATGGCGGATGCCGTGGTTGAATTTGATGCTTATGTCGACGTTCCTTTTTACTAGCATAAGCTAGTGACAACCAGGCTCTAAGCTTATTACGTTATGCGATAGGGAAAATAGTCTATTAACGAAAAAGAAGATGATAAGCACCTGAAACTGTGCTCAAGATTTCCAGATATCTGTGAAAGGTTTAATACTGACACAAATTATAGGTATTTTCCAGAACCTGTAAAAACTGTAGAACATAAAACAACGCACGAACAAGAAGAGATGTGAACGATGAAAATCGGGGTGACTAGAAATTTTTGCATGAATATGGCGATTGAAATAAGGTTTTGAAAGATCTTAGAACGTTTCGCCTACGTTCAGTTCTACAAGTCTTTTAACATACATGCAGTTTTAACCTTAACGTAAGATCAAAAGAAAATTTGGAACATGTGAAGAGACAGGGTTTTCAAAATAAGTAGATTAATGTTAAAATTGTTGGGCCCCGGAAGGAAAAGAGCTGCTTGTTTGGTTCATACCAGCGAATCAAGTTGCAAGTATCCATTTTTGTTTCCCTCAAGCGAACCAGGCAGCGTGACTTGAAATCTGACACACATGTCTCAGGGTTTTCGACAGTATTGTAAAGTAGCGGACATATTTCTGAAAGCACCGGGAGTGAAAGTTTTTGGCGTGGCAAGGTGCCTTGCGATCTCTGAAGGCGAAAGCTACTAGGGGGCATCCTCCCCCGGGAAATTTTAAAAATAGAACACTCAGAAACGCTGTTTCCAGTGTTTCTGGAACCCAATAATCTGTTTCCCAGGCAAGGCTGGAGTTAACTCAAATTCTCTTTAAAAAGCAAGTAAAAAAATTACAATAATAAAAAATAAAACAAACCCCTGAAATATTGGCATCAAAGTTCCGGACATGGAATGGGAAACGACCGGACGAAACGTCCGGCCTCAAACGAAAACCCTGCTCACGTGCCCGCCGGCGTGAGCACGGCGTAACGGGAGACGACTGGGAACGAGCCAACGCCAGGATGACGTCAGGCTCTCAGAGAAAAAAGAGGTGATTTAGCAGCTCTCGTAACGTATAATGTGATTGGCTCACCACCCTAGCCAAAAACAAAAGACAAACAATTAAAACAATGACTTAGACTTAAAAACAATAGAAGCTGCTTACAATACCAAACAATAACAGCTTACGAGAGCTGGTACACTACTGAAAAAAAGAAGCTATAGCGATATTTCTTGTTTACAAACATTGACGTCACGTTTCTTTTGATACCGTTGTTTTCACCTAAGCGTGGATACGTCACGGGGAAAACATGCTCTAACTGGTTGCAAACATGACAAGTTTTGTCTTCAATTCTTCGAAGTTTGAGGGATGTTTTTGCAAATTTTCCTAGAATTGCAGCAAGACTGGATATCAAAGACTTTTTCTAATAAATTAACCCTGATCTGATAAAGTATGCTTCAAATACGTTCAGTCAAACTATCGCACGCAAAAGGTTGCTTATGTTAACGGCTGCCAAACTCAAACTTATCACATTTTAGACACAGGAGATCTTCGACGGAAACGTCGACGAAAACGTCTCCTTAAAACAAAAGATTTAAATTTTACACAATCCCAATTAGCTCTTTCGCAATTATTCCATCTCGTTTACGTGTAGTCCTGTTCCGGGACTCCCTCTTACCCCACCCTGAAAATGGGCCTGGAACCCAGGCGGGAAAAGTGAGAGTCTCTCTCTTTTCCCGCCTGGGTTCTAGGCCCATTTTCAGGGCGGGGTAAGAGGGAGTCCCGGAACAGGACTAGTTCACGTGGTAAACTGTGGGCGAATTATCCTAAAACTATATCCATACTTTCAGAGCAAAAAGATAGAATAGCGTGGTTACACACACCTTGGGTTTATGGCCTTCCGTAGGGTAGATGGCTTGGGTTTGGTTCAGCTCAGGTTTCATGTTACCCTTAGGGCTGCGGTTACTTGGGAAGTTCTTTTGTTCTTTTTTATGTATTCATGGAAATAACCCTTGGGCAGTTTCGATCTAGGGAAAGCGGGATACGGTACATACAAAAACGTTTATGCCTACGGTACTTTCAGGATGTTGAAGAAGAAACCTGTAACTTAGTTCATAGGAACACCATTGAAGAAATAGTAGAAAAGAAGAGAAGGACTGTTGTACGTTCATGTAATGTGTCAAAACTTAAGCTTAGTAGTTTCACGTTGTACTTTCGCAGAGCATGGAATTGAAATGTGCTAAATTTAGTGCACGCTGAACGTGATGCATGATTTCTTTAAACTCATTAATTAACCTCGTGTTCACTGGCATCGCCGTCGTCAAAGGTTGGTTTTTACTGCAGCACCACGAGCATTTGAAGACGCGTTGACTTAGCTTGTTGCCAATATACAGTGTTTTTTGTGCTACCAAAAATGATTTGAAACGCTGCGGAGTTTGGTGTTCGTTTTTACGCATGCGTCGTAAGCAAATCCAGCCGCAAGAATTACCTCAAGGCTACCGGTTGTAGCTCAGCTGGATAGTGAAGCTGCATTCTCTTACCCAAGGGCTAAAGAAAACTTGTTTATTCGGTATTTGCTATCCGGTCAATTCGCTCTCTGGGCGATTAAAGCCCCGAGGTATTCACCGGCGATCTCGAGATGAAGTGTAGTGAGATTTTAACAGTGATGGAGTTTCTTTAGAATTTTCGTCGCGCAAGTTCAGGGGAACTGTCTCAACTTTATTAAGTAATATAAGCACAAGCAAATCGTTCGGATGCATTAACGTTTTTAATTAATTCGTGTGATGGTGAGTATAACAACGAACTGCGGATATCATAACGTCAATCTAAGTGAAATTGATCATCGCAATTTGTGAAGCATCTTGACCAGCTGCGAAAAAAACCTGAAAAAATCCAGGCTTGAAAGGGACTGGAACCCATGACCGTCTGATACCATTGTGTTTTTTCTAATTAAACCCATTGTTATGTGACGTTCTCATAGCCGTCGTTGTCGTCCTTCGGGGTTTCTATTAGCGACGCGCACAAGCACAAGTGCAAGCATAAATAGAGGATATATTACACGGTGGCGAGAAGATATGCATTTTATGTTCGAGTGGCAAGAACAATAGAGAGATTTAGCATCACAATCCATCACCTGCTGATAGCTTTAGTAAATAAAGAATAAATGCTATACCGAGTAATTGCATTGTGTCGACTAAACTTGATAGACAACAAATGCAAGGAAACGATGTTATGTGCTTGTAATATTGCAAGCACATAACATCGTTTCCTTGCATTTGTTGTCTATCAAGTTTAGTCGACACAATGCAATTACTCGGTATAGCATTTATTCTTTATTTAGCATCACGTTTACGTTAAACGGGAAACGTTGGCTTGCCGTTTCACGTTTCACGTTTCACGTAAGATATGAATTTTATGTTTGAGTGGCAAGAACAATAGAGAGATTTAGCATGACGTTTACCTGAGACAGGAAACGTCGGCTTTCGTTTCACGTTTCACGTAAAATAGAAAGAAGGTTGTGACATAAGCTTCAGCGTGACCCACGACAACTCGAATATTTAGTTACTAAAAAGCAAAAACAAAACTCGGAGTCTTTTTAAACATTGTTTATGTAAAAAGACGCTGCATAAAATGAAAATCCTTACACGTCAAATTTTGAGAGTTTCGATGATGCTGTTTTGTTGGTCAACAGAGTCTAATCTCTTACCCAGATCTCACTCTGTCACTGGAAATGTGAAATCTGGTAAAGTTCGACAGTACACCATTTTTCATTGGGTACTAAAAGTGATTAGGCCTAAACCCTCTTTATCATTTTAGCTTTCAATTTACGGTTTGGCTAACTAAACTTTGCACGAGATCGTGTGAAGAAAATAGCACTCGTTTATTGATTAAGCCTAAGCGCTCGTTTCAGTGATTCTGCAGTTGCTCCGACAATTAAACAATCTCGACCGTTCAAAAACAATCGCCTGTAGCCCTTCTTTCTGTTTCCGCTTAAGTTTAAGGTTTCCTTGTCCTCTACCCAAAAGAATCTCTACAAGAATACTCTCGAAATCCATGTTTATTCCGCAAAATCACCCAAAATCACAACAGAGAGTACGAACATGCGCAGTGATAGAAAAGCCCGTATTTCAGCCCCGCTGGCACTGAGCATGCTCGAAATCGAACTTTACCAGATCTCCCTTCCGCATGACCGTGGGATATCTGGGTACGTCAACATGAATTCATGAAGGAATTTGCGGCAAGGAGTCAGTTATGAACTATCTATAACCATAAAACCTAATTTTTCCTCCTTTGGCATACCGAAAATGGTTTTGGGGTACTTTTTTTATGCAAACAACTTCTTACGTAAACCGTATGTAAACCGTACTTAAACCGTATTTTCCGGCCACCGGAAAATACTTACTTTCTCGTAGAAACGGCAAGTGGCAGCCGGCAAACGTAAAAAATGGCGGGAAAGTCATGGTCACGTGGTC
>NC_090893.1:22597117-22604617 GCF_036669925.1 Montipora capricornis
TGGTCACTTTTAGCTAGGGCCTTTAAATGTTCTGTTTTTTCTGTCGTGGAGTCTTCGTTTTCTTTTGCCAATGTAGAATTCATCGCAGTTCCAGCAGACAGCTTTATAGACGACCTTGGACCTCTGAGATCGGTTCAAGCGATCTTTGTATGGAAAAAAGGAGTTAATGCGGCGTGTGTTTTGGAATATGATCTTGAGATTGACGAAAGAGTAGAAATTGTATACGCAGGATATCAGACGTTTCGTGACTTGGTTACTGTGAAGACCTAAGTAGGGTAACACGATTAAGATATCTTTTTGGGGGACTGTAGCTTGAACAGGGTTATTTGATTTGTTTTTACTTTTGTTCGATACATCGTTAATGTTGAACGTGATAACGCTTTGAGGGTAACCATTTTGCAACAGGAGCTTTCTCAGATCTTTAATAGCGGCCTTTAATAAAGATGGCGAGGAGCAAATTCGGAAGCATCGATAGGTGAGAGTGCGGATGAGGTTGATTTTGTACTTGCGAGGTGTGAATAAATCCCACTTGGTGTAAAGGCCTGTGAATGTCTTCTTCCGGTAGATAGATGTAGAGAAAGTGTTGTCAGGCAGCGTTTAAGAAGGATGTATAAAAATGGAATCTTATTACTGACTTTCACTGCAAAATTAAAGAGACTTTGTTCATTCAAGAGCTAAAGCCTTCCCTTAATGTCAATATTAGTAGTGAGAAGTTATTGCTGTTTTAGCTATTACTTTTTATTATGTCCAGACACGTACTGCTGCAGATCATTCTTCTCAGTCTAGGTTCCAGACCCCTATTGTTTACGATATATATATAGTTTTTAAAAATTGTAACAGTCACTTTTGAAAATGTGTGTTGACTAGCATACGAAACGTCAAGTTTTATAAAAATGCGTTGGAATAAAATGTTTATCACCGCTGTTTGTGTTATTTTCTTAATCAAGGTAATCAAGTTTTGCTTTCAAAATTTTGTTCATGCAGAAATGGTAGAGAATCTTTTGAACGGTCACAAGCAGCCCTAACTGAAGATTCTCAAACGATGTCTTCCTCACTACTCAGAATCTAAGCAAAGCATCGCAACTATTGCGTCCTCCATGATGGTTTAGGAAAACCATGGAGTGGGAGAATCAGGAAGAAGGACCGTCATTTAGTTGCATCGCTACAATCGGAAAATGTCGTTCCATTTTCAGCGGATCAGTTTCTGGACAGTCGGTTTAGCTTAATGGTAAGCACCCTGAGTTTTTAGCCAAATTAAAAGTTCGGGTTTGAAAAATGGGTGTTAGTTCGTGATGAAGTGCATTAGAATGCTATAAAAAAGACTCCGTGACACTTAATCGGAAAGTAGCGGGGTCATCCACTCGGCCGCACAGAGTCCAGGGATTTAAGTGACGTCACTATTTCACACGCCCTCATTTTGCGTTGCTTGGCTTCATCATGGATGTTCAACAGCTTTTCAAGAATCTTAAAAAGGAAGCACAATGCCCATTGTGCATAGAGACTGTCAAAAATCCCAAGACATTACCATGTCTTCACTCATTCTGCCTGGGGTGTCTCGACAGACATGCAACTTTTGCAAGGAGACAGCTAAAAGCGACAACCAAATATCCGGTTTGCCAGACTTCATTCCAAATTCCGGAAACAGACACCTTCGAGAATTTGCCGTCATCGTTTCATCTCAACCGATTGGTGGATGTTCTGGCTCTAGAAGATGGCAGCGCACAGTCTCAAAGATGCAACAGTTGTGACGAGAACAATACGGCAACATGTTACTGTTTCGTGTGCCAGGATTTTCTGTGCGCATCTTGTTTTGAAGCTCACCAACGCTTGAAGGCCTCAAGGGGTCATCGCAATGTTTTGATGGAGAAACTGCAAGCGCAAGATGTGCAAGAGTTGATCCATAGACCCGTGATGTGTTCACAGCAATATCATGAAGATCAACCCCTCGAATTTTACTGCGAAGACTGTAAAGTTCTGATTTGCCATAAATGTACTGTAGTGAGTCACGATCGACACTCTAAGACAGACACTAAGAAAGCAGCACAAGAACAAAGGATGCAAATATCCGACGCTGTGGCCAAAGTGAAAGCGGAAATGGTCAGTTATGAGAGTGAAATTAAGAAACAAACTGCTCTAAGGAACAAAAACAAAGTGGAAATTTTGAACGAGGAAAAGAAAATGACAGACACTGTGGAAAAATTGATTCGTGATTTGCGAGAACACGAAAGGAAAATGAAGGACAAATTTCGTGAAATTTATGAAGCGGAACAAAAACATCATGCAACACGACTGGAAAACTTCGAGCTGGTTGCCACCCAGCTGAAAAGCTGCTTCGAACGCTGTCAGAGTATCGTGGATAGAAACTTCAGCGTCGAAATTCTACAAACAAATCACGCCATCCTCGGACGTTGTAATGAACTGTTAAATTTAAGAAAACCCGATCTTTACATGTCGCCACATGTACATTACTTGGTGGAAAAGAAATTGGATCTTATGGATCGAGTTGTTGTCAGCAAGACTGATCTCTCAAAGTGCTTAGCTGAAGGCCAAGACAGCAAGGAAGTAAAAGAAAGGAAGGAGACATATTTCGTCATTGTTACAAAGGATTCAGAAGGATTTCAATGTTATCAACAAGATGATAAAATCAAAGTCGACATATTGACTCCAGAAGGTGATCAACTAAAAACAGACATTAAAGACACCAAAGACGGGAAATACAAAGTGACATACACACCACAGTGTGCCGGACAACACAGAGTAGAGATTCTCGTTAATGGACAGCCGCTTTCTGGTAGTCCTTGGATTGTGCAGGTTCATCAACATGAATATCAATTTGCCTTTCAGTTTGGTTCAAAAGGGAAGGGACGAGGAGAATTTGATGGCATTAACGACATTGATGTTAGTGACAAAACGCGAACGATTGCTGTTGCAGAAGTGCGGAATAAAAGAATTCAACTGTTAAGCTCAGAAGGAAAGTTTCGAAGTGAGATAAAAATTCATGGTACACCTTGGTCTGTGGCATTTACAGACTCTGGCGACCTGCTGACTTTAGTTCCGGAAAGCGACAATAAGCTTCGTCTGTTCAGTGAGGAGGGGCACTTCATCAAACACATCAATGATAAACATCTTGATAATCCACTTCAACTTTCCATTGCGAGTGATGCTCGTATAATCATAACTGACTGGTTAGACAAGAAAATCAAGGTCCTCTCCCCTGACGGGAATGACTTGCTCCAATTCTTCGGTGCCCCAGACTGTGATGAATCCCCATACTACGCTATTTATCACCAGGACAAATTCTTCGTTTCTTATTACTCTGCTAAATCTGTCAAGGTATTTGACAAAACAGGAGTGTATTTATATGACATTGGCTGTGAGGGTTCCAATGATGGCCAGTTTGATGGTCCTTTTGGACTGGTTATTGACAAGTACAACCGACTGATTGTGTCTGATGCACGTAACCATAGGCTGCAACTCTTCACCCTGAGCGGCAAGTTTTTGAGTAAAATTGATGGACAGTATTTCAAAAATGGCTTTCCTTCTACCATTGCTATAAACAGTGGTGGGAATCTCATCGTAGCCGACGTGGGCAACAGCTTGATTTCTATTTTCCATTAAGATGTGATATCTTTTTGCCTTATTAGCATAAGTCTAACGTTTTCTGATCAGTCAGTCGAGAATAAAGTAATGAATATTGAAAGTGCATTGCATGAGCTCTAATAAGGTCTGAAAAATGAAGCTTTGAAAAATTCCATATTTTACAAAGAATATATGGGATCAGTGGTGCCTTTGTCACCCAAGAATTTATCAGTTTTTAATGGCTAATAACTGGTTCGTTATCAAAGCTAAAAGGCTGAAAATTGGAGGTTTAACTAAAGTTTAACAAGTTCTTTTATCATTTGACGTCAATTTTTAAATAGCATGATTGATGCCATATGTGCAAATTCGTACGTTAATGAAACAAAATGTAAAGAAAGCCAAGATTCCCTTATACCTTTCCAATAAAAAGAGCTACGTACTAGAATCTGCAACTACCCTGGTGGAAAGCAAGAGATAAACGGGGAAAACTCTACTGGAAAAAAAAAATAGTTTCAAATGGATAATTTTGGAGGCATTTTGTTTTGTTATCTTTTCTGTGAATTAAGTGCTTACAATTTGTTCTCAGTGTTTTAAAGGTAGGTATTGTAGGCAGTAATCAACCTCGTTCTGAGGGCGCTTCTCCCTCCAAGTGAGGGAAAAGCCCTGGGAACAAGGTTGTGCAGTGATGTGTTAAGCTGGTTACGACTTTCTCCAATTAAGGACAAGCACTTTTCTGTCGAGATTAGATTTGAAAAAGAAAAATTTGAATTGACGTAGAAAGTGTTTTCATTTTAACATGGCTTATCAGTCGTGCAGAAGGCCACTTAAATTTCATAAATACTATTTAATCAATTTTGACTGATCACGATCTTCTCTTATCCAACGCTGTACAAGACTTAAGCCTGGTTTTCACTAGGGACGCAAGCGAAAGCATAAGAGCGCTTATTTCACCGTGAAAACGGGGTTAAGACAAGCACAAGCACAAGGATTAAAATCTTTCCCTTTTCCTTGTGCTTGCACTTATGCTTGTGTTTGCTTGCGTTGTGTGAAAACGAAACACAGCATAAGCACAAGGAAATTTACTGTTTGGCCAATTAAAGCACTCTGAGCATTTGAACAAAATGGCGGATTCTTTGATTGATTTTTATGCTTATGTCGACGTTCGTTTCACTAGCATAAGCTTCTTATGTTTGTGCTTGAGCTTACACTTGTACTTGCGTCGCTAGTGAAAACCAATCTTTACTGTCCACGGTTTCTGCAAAGGTTTTAAAAACCTCAACTTCACTAATGGCTAAGTAGCTAAGATGTCAGTTTATGTCCCTTGCTTTGTTTTTTAGCTTCAATTTGAGGCTTTCACTTTCAGTGTCCGATTCAAAGTGTTCTTAGGGTGGTCTTTATTTTAAAATCAATTTTCACTTTTAATGTATAGCAAACATTTCACCATCAAAAGAATACTCCATTTTCGAGGTTTTGTTTGCCTTCGTTTTATGAGGAAAACTGAAAGCGACGAACAGTAGCTCTGATGTAAAAAGCTCCGTTCTCAGTGCCGCCATAAATTAGTTACAGTTGGCTGTTGATGGTGGGCATTTGGTATTTAGCAGAATGATACAAACGGGAAGTAGCTTTTTAACACTGCAGGGATATTGGAACTGTGCTAGGCCACTACCGGAGCAACCCAGGGCCGATACTTGAGCAATGCAAAAACAATATTGGACCAACAATAGATCTTAATTGGATCAATACAGGATTTCAGTTACCATTCATTACTTGTCTTATCTAGGACATCAGCGTTTTTAGTTAAAAAGGTTCTACCGAACAGGAAAGTAAAAAAAAAAAAAAAACAGCTCAAATGTAAGGGCGGTGACAAGACACTTTTGTGTTTGCCCTATAATTTGTTCATGTATATATATTTTTTGAATTGCCTTGGGAGAGCTACTAGGGCGTATGCTCCCTGAGGAAATTTTAAAAATTGAACACTCACAAACGCTGAGCGAAATTGAATCTAAGCGAAATTGATCATCGCAATTTGTGAAGCATCTTGACCAGTTGCAATCTGACACGCACGTCTCAGGGTTTTCGACAGTTTGCAAAGTAGCGGACATATTTCTGAAAGCACCGGAAGTCACAGTTTTTGGCGCGGCAAGGTGCCTTGCGAGCCCCGAAAGGGAGAGCTACTAGGGCGCATGCTCCCCCAGGAAACTTGAAAAATAGAACACTCAGAAACGCTGTTTGCAGTGTTTCTGGAGCCCAAGAATCAGTTTCCCATGCAAGGCTGGAGTTCACTCAAATTCTCCTTAAAAGAATAAGTAAAAAAAATATAATAATAAAAAATAAAACAAACCCCTGAAATATTGGCATCGAAGTTCCGGACATGGAAATGGGAAACGACTGGACGAAACGTCCGGCCTCCGGACTCAAATGAAAACCCTGCTCACGTGACCGCTGCCGTGAGCAACGCGAAACGGGAGACGACTGGGAACGAGTCAACGCCAGGATGAAGTCAGGCTCTCAGAGACAAAGAAGGGGTGATGTAGCAGCTCTCGTAACGTATAATGTGATTGGCTCGCTACCCCAGCCAAAAACAAAAGACAAACAATTGAAACAATGACTTAAACTTAAAAACAATAGAGGGTGCTTTCAATACCAAACAATAACAGCTTAGGAGGTCTGGTACACTACTGAAAAAAAGGCTATAGCTATATTTCTTGTTTACAAACATTGACGTCACGTTTCGTACGTCATGGGGAAAACATGCTCTAATTGGTTGCAAATATGACAAGTTTCAGGAATGTCTATGCAAGTTTTCCTAGAATGACAGCAAGACTGGATATATCAAAGACTTTTTCCAAGAGATTGACTCTGATCTGATAAAGTATGCTTCAAATACGTTCAGTCAAACTATCGCACGCAAAAGTTTGTTTATGATAGCGGCTGCCAAACTCAAACTTCAAAGAACATGTTTTCCCGTCGTGTGCCCCCGCTTAGAAGAAAACGACGGTTTTCAAATTTGCGAACCACCGAACAAAAAGAGTCATTGTTTTAACAGTCAATAGGCCACCATAATACTCTTTGTTTGCCCCCAAAATTTTGCATGAGCATTGTTTCCAGTTTCTCTTGGGACTTACAATGGTCCCAAGAGAAAACAACAACCATGCTTATGCAAAATTTGGGGGGACAAACAAAGAGTATTATGGTATTTTCCGAAGTAGCCTAATAATTAGGCTTCTGGTTTGCGTATTAATAACAATGGGTGACCTCACGAGAAACATCGCTATAAGGATGTTGAGCATTCAAAAGTCAAACTTATTAATGCCACATTCCCATCAATCCTTAACCATGTTTTGAACATGTTTGGTTAAACACGGTTTCAAGGTTTTTTTTTTAATAATGTATATTGATTTTTGTCCACGATCAAAACTCAATTGAATCTCAAGTATAAGCCTGTCCCACATTTTTATGCGACCCATTTTCATTTCGTAAAACCCAGTTTAATTAAACATGTCTTTTTGGTGTGAATGGGATATTAGATGATATTTGGCAATCTCTATATTAGTATTTATTTAGTCAGTATTCGACATACTTATCACCGTTTAGGCACAGGAGATCTTCGACGGAAACGTCGACGAAAACGTCAATTTGAAATATAAATACAACTTTACACAATCCCAATTAGCTCTTTCGCAATTATTCCATCTCGTTCACGTAGTAAACTGTGGGCGAATTATCCTAAAACTATATCTATACGAACGGTTTCAGAGCAAACAGATAGAATAGCTGTGGTTACACACACCTTGGGTTTATAGCCTTCCGTAGGGTAAATGTCTGGGGTTTGGCTCAGCTAAGGTTTCATGTTACCCTTGGGGATGCGGTTACACAGTAAAAGACTCCCCTCAGGGTAAAATATAATTCGATATGAGTTCA
>NC_090893.1:22612117-22614617 GCF_036669925.1 Montipora capricornis
CCCTGTAGGAAAGCAAGAGAAAAAAACGGGGAAAAAATCCACTGAAAAAAAAATTTTTTAGTTTCAAATGGATAATTTTGGAGGTATTTTTTTTGTTATCTTTTCTGTGAATTAAGTTTTTGCTTACAATTTGTTCTCAGTGTTTTAAAGGTAGCTATTGTAGGCAGTAAATCAACCTCGTTCCGAGGGCGCTTCCACCTCCAAGTGAGGGAAAAAAAGCCCTGGGAACAAGGTTGTGCAGTGATGTGTTAAGCTGGTTACACTTCTCCAATTAAGGACAAGCACTTTTCTGTCGAGATTAGATTTAAAAAGAAAAATTTGAATTGACGTAGAAAGTGTTTTCATTTTAACATGGCTTATCAGTCGTGCAGAAGTCTACTTGAATTTCATAAATACTTCTTTAATCAATTTTGACTGATCACGATCTTCTCTTATCCAACGCTGTACAAGACTTAAGCCTGGTTTTGGACGCAAGCGCAAGCATAAGTGCTCTTATTTCACCGTGAAAACGGGGTTGCACAAGCATATCAAAACTTTTTCCTTTTCCTTGTGCTTATGCTTATTTTTTGCGTTCGCTTGCGTCGTGTGAAAACGAAAACACAGCATAAATACAAGGAAATTTGCAATGTCTGACCAATTAAAGCACTCGTTCCAGATTCCTCTTGGATCTGAGCATTTGAACAAAATGGCGGATTCTGTGGTTGATTTTTTATGCTGATGTCGACGTTCGTTTTCACCAGCATAAGCTACTTATGTTTGTGCTTGTGCTTCCGCTTGTACTTGCGTCGCTAGTGAAAACCAGGGTTTATCGTCCACGGTTTTTGCAGAGGTTTTAAAAAAACCTCAACTTCACTAATGGCTAAGTAGCTAAGATGTCAGTTTACGTCCCTTGCTTTGTTTTTTAGCTTTAATTTGCGTCTTTCACTCTATTGTCCAGTTCAAAGTGTTCTTAGTGTGGTCTTTATTTCAAGATCAATTTTAATTTTTAATGTACAGCGAACATTTCACCATCAAAAGAATACTCCATTTTCGAGTTTTTGTTTGCCTTCGTTTTATGAGGAAAAAGAGACGAGACAGTAGCTCTGAAATAAAAAGCTCCGTTCTCAGTGCCGCCATAAATTAGTTAGAGTTGGTTGGTGATGGTGGGCATTTGGTATTTAGCAGAATGATACAAACGGGAAGTAGCTTTTTAACACTGCACTGATCTTGGAACTGTGCTAGGCCACTACCGGAGCAACACAGGGCCCATACTTGAGCAATACAAAAACAATATTGGACCAACAGATAGCTCTAATTGGATCAATTTAGGATTACAGTTACCATTCATTACTTGTCTTATCTAGGACATCAGCGTTTTTAGTTAAAAAAGGTTCTACCGAACAGGAAAGTAAAAAAAAAAAAAAAGAAAAAAAAGAAAAACAGCTCAAATGTAAGGGCGGTGACTTGAATTCGACAAGACACTTTTGTGTTTGCCCTGGTTCATTTATATATATTTTTTGAATTGCCTTGGGAGAGCTACTACGGCGCATGCTCCCCGGGGAAATTTTAAAATAGAACGCTCGCAAACGCTGAGCGCAATTGAATCCAAGCGAAATTGATCATCGCAATTTGTGAAGCATCTTGACCAGTTGCGAAAAAGCCTTAAAAAAATCCAGGCTTAAAAGGGACTGGAACCCATGACCGTGTGATTCCCTTTTGTTTTTTCTCATTAAAACCATTGATATATGGCGTTCTTGTAGCCGTCGTTGTCGTCCTTCGTGGCTTAAGCCTGGTTTCCCCTAGCGACGCGCACAAGCACAAGTGCAAGCATAAATAGAGGGTATGCGGTGGCGAGAAGATATGAATTTTACGTTCGAGTGACAAGAACAATAGAGAGATTTAGCTTCACGTTTACGTGAAACGGGAAACGTCGGCTTGCCGTTTTCACGTTTCACGTTTCACGTAACATATGAATTTTATGTTCGAGTGACAAGAACATTAGAGAGATTTAGCATCACGTTTACGGGAAACGGGAAACGTCGGCTTGCCGTTTAACGTTTCACCTTTCACGTAAGATAGAGAATTTTTTGTTAAGAGTGGACAAGAATGATTTAGAGAGATTTAGCATCACGTTTACCTTCTAACGTTTGTGTACGTCGGCTTTCGTTCAAATTCCTTCACGTTTCATTTTTAAAATAGAAAGAAGGTTGTTCAGCTTCAGCAACATGACTTCATGAAGTATTTAGTTATACTATCTATAATCATGAAACCTAAACTTTTCCTCCTTTGCGTACCGCAAAATGGTTTTGGGATACTTTTTTATGTAGAAACTTCTTACGTAGAAGGCATTTCACGGGCAAACGCACTTTTCACGTAAAATGCAAGCGTCAATCATGGATGGAAAATCATGGTCACGTGGTCACTTTTGCCGTTCGCGTTTCACGTGAACGTGATGCTAAATCTCTATAATGCGCTGACTCGTGAGATATTGTTCTTGTTAGCATTTTCTCGTTTTTCAGAG
>NC_090893.1:22617117-22627117 GCF_036669925.1 Montipora capricornis
ATCTCGTTCACGTAGTAAACTGTGGGCGAATTATCCTTAAACTATATCCATACGAACGGTTTCAGAACAAAAAGATAGAATAGCTTTGGTTACACACACCTTGAGCCTTCCAGGTTTCATGTTACCCTTGGGGACACGGTTACACAGTAAAAGACTCCCGTCAAGGTAAAATATAATTAGATATCAGTTCACTGACCTTGCAAATTATTTCTGTTTTATGATTGGCTAAGCCACTTCAGGGAGCAGATAAACCGTACTTTTCAATTCAGGAAGTGGCATGGGAAGTTCTTTTGTTTTTTTTAATGTATCCATGAGAACAACCCAAGGGCACTTTCGGTCTAGGGAAAGCAGGATACACACAAAAACGTCCCTGCTATTGCCCTTGGGTAAACGTTATTTACCCATTGATAAAAGGGCTGAAGTAGCCACAGCTAATGAAAAGTTCTCAATTGTTCGCTTAAGCTTGGTTTTCGCTAGCGATGCAAACACAAGCACAAGCACAGGTATAAGCAGCTTTTCTAATGAAAACAAAGGTCGACATAAGCATCAAAATTAACCACCGCAACCGCCATTTTGTTCAAATGCTTAGACGCAGGGAATATGGAACGAGCGTTTTAATCGGTCAGACCCAAAAATTCCTTGTGTTTATACTGCGTTTCGTTTTCACACGACGCAAGCGCGCAAGCACCAGGAAAAGGAAGAATTTTGATCCATAAGCTTTTGCTTGCGCCTGCGCGTTTTCACGGTGAAATAAGCGCTCTTATGGTTGGGCTTGGTGCTTGCGTCGCTAGTGAAAACCAGGCTTTACGCTGTTGTCAAAACCTCAACTTTGGTGATTTCACGTTGTTGTTATGCAGAGGACGGCAAAAATACTCTTGTTTTGTGACGTTTTCGTAGCCGTAGCCGTCGTCGTTTCTTAAACTTCTTAATATTACTTTTAACCTGGAAAAGGGCGGACGTGGGGAACTGAGGCGAGGAACGTAGAAGAAATCGAGGGGGGAGGGGGTGTCTCATTAAGTGTCACTGAAACACAATCAATGCATTCAAAAGATAAATGCTGTTTAATGATGGTATACGATACACTCTGTGCATATGCCATGGTGCTTGCTATAAAGGGAAGCCTTCACCGGTAGTAGATTTTTAGTTTAACTGCATTTCCGTTCGATAAATCGGAAAATAAGAACACCTAAAATGATAACTGGTGCCTCTTGTTTTGAACATCTCATTTACTCTAAAATCAGGTGTGATTTATCAGAACAGACCATGTTAAAATTGTATCTCTAAGTAATTTCTCTTCATATCAAAAGTTTAAAAGGTCAAATGAATGTCGATACGACGTGGTTTTAATATCTCAAGTAACATATGTATTGTATATCAGTTATCCCAGACCAGACATCAAGTAAGCAAAATTATCCAGTGTTTCCTCCTAATAAAACAAAGAAAAGGAAATAAAGATTAGCCCTTCAATGTAAACTTAGCGCCGTGCCCACCAAATTTTTATCATCCCTTCCTTTTGTTCATGCTTATCAGGATTTTATACCTAGGAACACCGAACAGGTCGTCACTTGTTTCCATCCGCCAAACTGACGTGACGTCATCGGATCTTCGGTGGAAATCTTCGGTTTAAGCGTCGGCTTTGACCATCGTAAAACAAAATATGGCGGCCACTGCGAGGCTTCAAAGACTGGCTGATATTCAAGGTCGTCACTCGAACTATACTTCCCAGACTTGCGAATGAAGCAAGATTATTGTTGTCATGATTTGAATGACCGATTATCTTTGTGTTGTTGGTTTTTAAGACACACTGTAAGAGAGGGTATCACTATCATGCGATAGCTGCAGCTTGTAAACTTTAGATGCATGGCTAAATCTGCTAGTATCTGGTAAATTGGTTACTATCGAGCTCGGTGCGAAGTGTTTCATGTGGCAAGGATACAGTGGGGAATAGATGTTTGTGGAACACCAGTTTAATAAAAAGGGACGTCTTGTCAATTTGGTGGATGGCCGGATTGTTTCCATCCGCCAAACTGACGTGACGTCATCTGATCTTCGGTGGGCATCTTCGTTTCAAGCGTCGGCTCTGACCATCGTAAAACAAATATGGCATGTCACTAGTCCGGCAGTATATTTGTGTTTTGCCGCGTCATTAAACAGTGTTCAGATTTATTTCAATAAAATTTTGAAACCTAGGGTAATTTGTTGCAGGGTAAAGCTATTTTAGACTCTAAAAGCTTTCCAGAGTGATAAAAGTGTTGACAAGCCTACACAACTCCTGCCGTTCGCACATGAATATGTTCTAAGGCCTTCACAGCTTGGCTTTAACTAGGATGTCTTTTAGGGATTTTCCCTTGCGATATGAGATGATGGGGGGCTCCTTAAATATCTCTCTCAGTTGCGGTTGATTGTCTATAAGGTGCCATTTCCCCATGAGTGTGTCCTTTAGGTTAGGCAACGCCGAGTGGTATTGTGTTACAAAGGGCAGTATTTTCTTTTGTGCGGTTTTTCTTTTCTGTGCTAGTGACATTTTTCTGTCAGAGAATTTAATCTCTGAAAGGTGTTTTTCCACAATTCTAGTTGGGTAGTCTCTATTCTGCAGTCGTGTTTTGAAATTTCTCATGTTTTCCTCAAAAATGAATTGAGAGGAATTCGTTCTTAGAAGCCTTAACGCTTCTCCTTTTATAAAGCCTTTCGTGACGCCTGGTGGATGACACGAAATTCGATAACAGTTCGCAGTTAATCTTCGCAGTTATGAAGAAGAAGAAGAAGTTCTCTACGCAATTGCAAAAATTGCGCTCATAACTGCGAAGATCATAGCTTCATTTGATTTCATATCCGCAGTTCATATATGATTCATTTCATATACCATTTCATCATTGATTCATTCCTCACGGGACCATTAGAACCCACAAATGACCAGCTCCCAACGTCATTGGCTTCATAGCTCAGTTGGTTAGAGCGTCGCACCGGAATCGCGAGGTCACGGGTTCAAACCCCGTTGAAGTCCTGAATTTTTCAGGCTTCTCTACGCAATTGCAAAAATTGCGCTCATAACTGCGAAGATCATAGCTTCATTTGATTTCATATCCGCAGTTCATATATGATTCATTTCATATACCATTTCATCTTTGTACACTTTCGTGTCCAAGAACGTAGTTTCTGTTTTAGAGATTTCAGCCGTCAATTTGATCGTTGGGTGAAAACTGTTAGCCTCTAGAAGGAATTCTTCTATTTTGTCTGTACTTGTGTTCCACATAGATATGACGTCATCGATGTATCTTTTCCAAAAGATGGGTTTTGTGTTACTTTGTCTGAGTATTTCTGTTTCTATTTTGGCCATAAATATGTTAGCAAACGCTACGGCCATTTTCGTTCCCATAGCTGTCCCATGAGTTTGGAGGTAATCTTTTCCATTAAATTGGAACGAGTTTTCCTGTAGAATCAGACTGAGCATTTCTCTTAAATATCTGCTAGGAATTGGAGGGTTCTCCTGATAAAATTCTTCGTATGCTTCGCATGCGGTGGTCATGCCCTCTTCCTGTGGTATGTTCGTGTAAAGGCTGGTGACGTCCAATGAAACTAGAATGGTGTTTTTAGGCAGTTTAGTCTTCTCGATGAAATTAAGAAAGTCTTTTGTATCTTTAAGATACGAGGTTTGTTTTTGTGCTATTGGCTGAAGGAGGTGGTCAACAAAAGCTGAGATCTTTTCCGTAGGGCCGTCACACCCTGATATAATAGGTCTACCGACGGGTGTCGGCTTGTGAATCTTTGTAAGTGTGTAAAACACTGGTATCCGTGAAGGGTCGGGCGTAAGGGAGAGCCATTTAGCCGTCATTTCGTCTATGTGGCCTTCTTGGAGTAATGATCGAGTCAATCGATGAACTTTTTTGGCCGTGCTGTCAACCATAGGTTTTCTAAGGGTCGGTAGTTGTGTATATCATCAAGTTGGACTTGACCCTCGTTAAGTTTATCTGTTCTGTTCATTATGACGGTTGTAGTACCCTTGTCGGCTTTCTTTAGTACAATGCTCTTGTCACGCGATAGTTCTTTGAGAGCATATCGCTCTCCCTGTGACAGGTTGTCTTTAGGCCTGTTCAGTTTGATATTAGCAAGCTCAAATTTGACTTCTTCTAGAAAGGTTTCTAGAGCAACTGAGGGTTGGACTGGTGGGTTCCAGTGTGACTTAACGTGGAAAGGGTGAGGTTCTTTGTTGGACCCGTGAAATGTGTATTGAAGGCGCATTCTTCTGGCAAAATGACTGAAGTCATTGAGGAGCTGGCGCCTGATAATGTTTTCTCTTGTAACGGGAGTAGGAATGAATTTCAAACCACGGGATAGCAAGGTTGTTTGCTCATCTGTCAGTTGTGTACTAGACAGATTTTTTATATGCTGCTTGCGTGACTCAATGTTGTTTTGAAACCGTTTTTTATCTTTGATTTTTCTCCGCTCTAATCTTTTGCGGTTTTCAACCGCTTTGTTTCTCTTCCCTTCCTCCCTTATTTCTAAAGGGTCAGATAAGACAACAGGATAAGATTCACTTTTTTTATTCAGGAGTACCCAACGGATCCGCTCCTCAAAATATCCACTCCTCAGGCTAAGAATTTGCTGGATGGTCACTAAATAATGGATGAGAAACTCTAGCTGGGAATTGTGCCGAAACGTTTTTCTTGCTGTGGTCGACCCTTTGAATACCGAAGCTGGCTAGAAAAAAAAATTCACTTCCCTTCTGGCTTCCTGCGGCTTTTGAAATTGTGCTCTGGTTAATTTTGGCTGGAGAAGTAAAATGACACCTACAGTCAGGAAAGTTCAAAGAACATAGCGCTGGCTGTGAGTGATAACTAAGGTGCACCGCAGGCTAGTGCAAAGTCGAGGGCGTGTATAAAATTGTCAAAACGCTGTCAGCAAACAATGCAATTTCTTTTTTAAACATCCCTGTCTTTTGTTATGGTGTCAATGTTGGGATTTAGACAGACAACTCATTTTATTTATTGCGCGCGGATATTCCATCTCAGAAGTGGCGGTTATCGACGGTCGCGGTCGTTGTTTTGTGCCTCTAGTTTGGGTGATGCAACTAAATTTTTACGGGTTTTGGACAATTTTTGCTACATCCAATTTCTAGGTAAGTAATCTTTTCATCTATGTCCTTGCTTTTATCTGAATGTCTTTTTGCAGGTTTTGATAAGTTTCTTTATGGACCGTCTCAACTGTCTTTTGTATTTTGTGAACCATCTTTAGTGCATCCTTCAGTCAGCAGCGGGCAGGGTCACTGTTCCAGTAGCCTGGTTAAGAGATCATCATAAAAGTATGTCCAGCCGGTAAGAACGCCTTTTGATTTTATCATGTTGATCATGTTGATCTCGACAATGGCATGCAGCTTCATTAAACCATGCCTGTTCAGAAACACTTTTGTTTGACTGTAGCAAATAAGGTCTTTTCCTTTCAGTCATTTCGTTTCGACAAAATGCCAGCAGCAAATAGAATGGTAAACGGAGTAATTTTGTGTAGTTCCATATTCGCGAAAATATAGCCCTGGTGTTCGTGTCTTGATTTCCAGAAATATCGGCTTCTCTAAGAAAATCGAAGCGCACCGTTCTTGCAGCTAAGACCACCCCAAATAGATGTGGTTAGTCTTGTTACTTATCTGCAATAGACGATCAGTTAGAATGGAAAATAATAAAAACAAAAAAAGAACATTTGCCTAATCAGAGCGATTTTTCTTCTGAAGTGTTTTGCTGGCATCATTCTGGACAACCATTCTGACATAAGGCGTGTCTTTCGATTGACCTCAGATGTTTTTGTCTGTTTGGTGTATTGGTTTAACAGATACATCTAGGCACACTTCGGGATTAGAACTGCCTAAGTATCAAAGCCTTTTGAACCCTTGTTTTCTCTCGCTTGCCTTTTCTTTTACAGGGAGCCTGTTCACATGCTAATCGTCAATCTCTGGCACAACACCCTTGAAAACTTGTTATTAAACGAGGATCAAGTGTTGCAGGGATGTTTGTTATTTGATATTTGTATGTTATATCTACAGAATATTTGTATGCTATTCTTAGTTTGCGAAATGAAGTCTAACTCGGACAAATTGGAACGAACCATAACTGAAAGAACCATAAAAGTACTTTTTGCGTTACTATTGCAAAAGCAGATTTTCTGGTCCTGAAGAGGCAAAATTCGTGTTCTATTTCCAGTATTTCCCAGCAGTCAAGAATTTGCGAGAAGTTCCTTTTATACCCAAAGGGAGCAAACGTGTTCATAAGGCCAAACGAATGTCTTAGTCTTCGATAATACTACTATGTTGTTGCTGGATGGACAGAGTTAGATGTCGGTGCGAGTACAGTAATCAATACGCACAAATGGCAACGGAAAGGAACGGCCGGCAGCTGGATAGTTTTTATACGTTATATAACAAAATTTGTTCCGGAAGAGAAAATATTAAAAGGTACTACTGACAAAATGTGGCCCAGGTCAAGACTGGAAAAAATAGACTATTAAAGGCTGTGTTTTCACTAGTGTGTAATATTTACTAGCTGAAAATTCTTTCTAGCGTGAAATTTGCTTTTTATTCGGCAGACAAATATGTCAATTGCACCTAAGCACGAACGAAATGAAATTGTCCAGAGCTTGTAAATGTAAAGGTAGCAAAGACAGATGGATAACACTATCAAGTTAAAACCTCGACCATCGACAAAGGATTTTGTCTCCAGACAAAGCATTTTTAGGCCTTTAAATATTCTCGAAGGAACCCTTGAGGTTTGGTCAAGAAAATTGTTCACATCAGAAATGGCCCTTTCTGTTCACAGTTTTTTTGTTGCAAAACAAACAAAATTTTGTGTAGTGCGAGCAGAACCAGTGACTCCAATTTTCATTAAAAAATATTAAATTTATGCCTTAAAACTGAAAAGCGTTACTAGACACTTACATTTTAAACACAGCTCATTAATAATGAGAAATTAATCTATCATAGACTTCTTATTTTGCAGTACGGAATCTTTGCTCGTTTCCTGTTTGAAGAGCTCCATCCAACACGGTTACCTTTACCTTGCAGAAGTTACAGGGTTTTTTGTATTTTTGGACATTAACAGTATTATCTATTTGGTAATGACAGTTTTCTTAATTTTACAACTGTTTGTGAAACGGCCAATTAAAATACATTACCGGGCTCTCAAGGTTGGAGTGGAAAAAACACTTTTGCTGAAATTGACTTTACAGGTTTAGCAAAGCTTTTGCGGTGATTGCCAGTTATGGCTTTTGCTGTGAACAGTTGTCTTTTATCCTGTAAAGCTTTCGCAGCAATTGCTTCCCGGTGATGTAAGATTTAAGTGGTGGAGTTGGACTTAAAAAAGGACTTTTGCTGAAATTGTCTTTACAGGTTTAGCAAAGCTTTTGCGGTGATTGCCAGTTATGGCTTTTGCTGTGAACAGTTGTCTTTTATCCTGTAAAGCTTTAGCAGCGATTGCTTCCCGGTTATGTAAGATTTAAGTGTGAAGTTGGACTAAAAAAAAAGGACTTTTGCTGAAATTGTCTTTACAGGTTTAGCAAAGCTTTTGCGGTGATTGCCAGTTATGGCTTTTGCTGTGAACAGTTGTCTTTTATCCTGTAAAGCCTTCGCAGCGATTGCTTCCCGGTTATGTAAGATTTAAGTGGTGGAGCTGGACTTAAAAAAGGACTTTTGCTGAAATTGTCTTTACAGGTTTAGCAAAGCTTTTGCGGTGATTGCCAGTTATGGCTTTTGCTGTGAACAGTTGTCTTTTATCCTGTAAAGCTTTCGCAGCGATTGCTTCCCGGTTATGTAAGATGTGTGGAGTTGGACTAAAAAATTTGCTGAAATTGTCTTTACAGGTTTAGCAAAGCTTTTGCGGTGATTGCCAGTTATGGCTTTTGCTGTGAACAGTTGTCTTTTATCCTGTAAAGCTTTCGCAGCGATTGCTTCCCGGTTATGTAAGATTTAAGTGTGAAGTTGGACTAAAAAAAAAGGACTTTTGCTGAAATTGTCTTTACAGGTTTAGCAAAGCTTTTGCGGTGATTGCCAGTTATGGCTTTTGCTGTGAACAGTTGTCTTTTATCCTGTAAAGCCTTCGCAGCGATTGCTTCCTGGTTATGTAAGATTTAAGTGGTGGAGTTGGACTTAAAAAAGGACTTTTGCTGAAATTGTCTTTACAGGTTTAGCAAAGCTTTTGCGGTGATTGCCAGTTATGGCTTTTGCTGTGAACAGTTGTCTTTTATCCTGTAAAGCTTTCGCAGCGATTGCTTCCCGGTTATGTAAGATGTGTGGAGTTGGACTAAAAAAAGGACTTTTGCTGAAATTGTCTTTACAGGTTTAGCAAAGCTTTTGCGGTGATTGCCAGTTATGGCTTTTGCTGTGAACAGTTGTCTTTTATCCTGTAAAGCTTTCGCAGCGATTGCTTCCCGGTTATGTAAGATTTAAGTGTGAAGTTGGACTAAAAAAAAAAGACTTTTGCTGAAATTGTCTTTACAGGTTTAGCAAAGCTTTTGCGGTGATTGCCAGTTATGGCTTTTGCTGTGAACAGTTGTCTTTTATCCTGTAAAGCTTTCGCAGCGATTGCTTCCCGGTTATGTAAGATGTGTGGAGTTGGACTAAAAAATTTGCTGAAATTGTCTTTACAGGTTTAGCAAAGCTTTTGCGGTGATTGCCAGTTATGGCTTTTGCTGTGAACAGTTGTCTTTTATCCTGTAAAGCTTTCGCAGCGATTGCTTCCCGGTTATGTAAGATTTAAGTGTGAAGTTGGACTAAAAAAAAAGGACTTTTGCTGAAATTGTCTTTACAGGTTTAGCAAAGCTTTTGCGGTGATTGCCAGTTATGGCTTTTGCTGTGAACAGTTGTCTTTTATCCTGTAAAGCCTTCGCAGCGATTGCTTCCTGGTTATGTAAGATTTAAGTGGTGGAGTTGGACTTAAAAAAGGACTTTTGCTGAAATTGTCTTTACAGGTTTAGCAAAGCTTTTGCGGTGATTGCCAGTTATGGCTTTTGCTGTGAACAGTTGTCTTTTATCCTGTAAAGCTTTCGCAGCGATTGCTTCCCGGTTATGTAAGATGTGTGGAGTTGGACTAAAAAAAGGACTTTTGCTGAAATTGTCTTTACAGGTTTAGCAAAGCTTTTGCGGTGATTGCCAGTTATGGCTTTTGCTGTGAACAGTTGTCTTTTATCCTGTATAGCTTTCGCAGCGATTGCTTCCCGGTTATGTAAGATGTGTGGAGTTGGACTTAAAAAAGGACTTTTGCTGAAATTGTCTTTACAGGTTTAGCAAAGCTTTTGCGGTGATTGCCAGTTATGGCTTTTGCTGTGAACAGTTGTCTTTTATCCTGTAAAGCTTTCGCAGCAGTTGCTTCCCTGTGATGTAAGATTTAAGTGGTGGAGTTGGACTTAAAAAAGGACTTTTGCTGAAATTGTCTTTACAGGTTTAGCAAAGCTTTTGCGGTGATTGCCAGTTATGGCTTTTGCTGTGAACAGTTGTCTTTTATCCTGTATAGCTTTCACAGCGATTGCTTCCCGGTTATGTAAGATGTGTGGAGTTGGACTTAAAAAAGGACTTTTGCTGAAATTGTCTTTACAGGTTTAGCAAAGCTTTTGCGGTGATGCCAGTTATGGCTTTTGCTGTGAACAGTTGTCTTTTATCCTGTAAAGCTTTCGCAGCGATTGCTTCCCGGTTATGTAAGATTTAAGTGTGGGGTTGGACATAAAAAAGGAGTTTTTGTCTTTAGAGGTTTAGCAAAGCTTTTGCGGTGATTGCTGTGAACAGTTCTCTTTTATCTTTTGAAGGCTTTTGCAGCGATTGTGACTTTTGAGCGATTACGGCCTAGAGTTTGGCTGCATAGATAGTAAATCCAAGTTGGCGAGTAATAATTATGCAGTTATAATAATGTAGTAATCTACGGTTGTATTTTTAGATATGAAAAGCCATAACAAAGGCTACATGGATCCTCATCTGAATATGAAGAGGAGTCGGTATGCAGAAAAGGAAAGTGACAGGTATCCCGGCGAT
>NC_090893.1:22644617-22657117 GCF_036669925.1 Montipora capricornis
CAAGCACGGAAAAGCTGAGATGGCCTATCTGAATCACTATTTTCATTCTGGAAACGTATCAATGCAGCTGTAGGAGAAATGGGGAGCTGATCATCTGGCATCACATCATCAAAGACAGATAGCATTAAATCTTCATCATCACTGTCTGCTTGAACACCTATAAAATACCATGTGTGTATTAGTTCACATGCATTCACTAGAAGTATATAGTCAAGCTCAAACACATTGCTAGTTTGACCAGTGGTTTTCAAAAAGCTTGGTGCAACCTTCATGAAATCAGCTGATCAGTATTAAACTCACCTAAAAGCTTACTGGCTGCTTCATCTGCATCCCCATGAGCAGCTACATGTATGAGAGCCTCTTGGATATCAGAGTCACTGGCATCAGGGACCATCTCCTTTATTGATAATGCAGCAGATGTGATGGCCAGAGGTGCAGTGGCTTGAAGTACAGCAGCTGGCAGTGCAGTGGCTGGCAGTGCATTGGCTGGTGATGGAGTGCAGGCTTGATGTGCTGTGGCTATAGGTGCAGTCCCTGGCAGTGCAGACACATTGGTAGATGCAGTGGCACCAGCTACATCAGTGGCACTTGCAGTTTGACTAAAACAGTAAGAAAAAGAATGC
Organism: Montipora capricornis; assembly: GCF_036669925.1. Classification (NCBI taxonomy): domain Eukaryota; kingdom Metazoa; phylum Cnidaria; class Anthozoa; order Scleractinia; family Acroporidae; genus Montipora; species Montipora capricornis. The sequence goes on from NC_090893.1 coordinate 22,645,241, forward strand.
TATTAACTCTACATTGACAGGGTAATGCCATTATGATTATAAGAGCACAAGGACCATATAAAGTATTTTTATAGATAAAAAAATGTATTTCAATGTAGAGTTGATTTTCAGAATTGGAATTGGAAACAACTAAGGCCATTGTTTTGTCACAGTATCATTTTTACTCTGTAATGCACTTGTGGTGTAATTTATAACAAATGAACAAAAAAATGCCCAATTTAACATTTCCTGAAATACATGAAGCCATTGTGAGGATGTTTAAATTGTGCGTCATCTTTGAGCTAAGCTGAAATATCCTCGAGCTTCCTTCTCTGACAAGAATCCTGCCGGCATCGAAGGGAGCTTGGATATGTCATTGGAAGAACATTTGACTTTGGCACGAGCAGCCATGATGAGCTAGGACAAGGGATGGCCTCAACAAACCGTAGATAACTAATTATTTTCAACGAAGGAGAGTGAGCACGAGGGCCTTGATGAAACGCTAGAGAACTGAGCACATAAACACTAACAAAACCTGATACTGCTACTGATGACGTCAGCGACCATGTACAAATTAATTGTTTTAATGAAACGAAAACAACCAAATTCTTTATTGATTACTCACCTCTGCTCTATATCATTTTTGACACAGACATACTCCTTCACATCTTTGAATGCTATCCATACTTTGCAGGTAATACAATGTACTCGACAAGTCATCTTCACAAATGAGAAAAGCAAAAATGAGATGTTTGCCCATCTTGCAATTGCACATGGGGAAACGAGGGAAGATCTCAAAGTATAATAATAGCAAAATGTGATTTAATACCTAAGTTTCTAAGGCAGAATAAATTTTTAGCAAAAACCTGGTGTGGAAAAATTGTGCTCCTGTGAGTCTTCCATTAGGGTCTTAGCATGTGTGGGGTGTCGCTAGTTTCCAGTTGAATTACATTTTTTTTTAAATTTCATTCAATGCAGATAAAACATGAACATACAAAGTATGACACATTACCTTGTTATTTTCTCGTTGTTCGAGTTTTGCTCCCTGGGCATGTTATCAGCATAAATATCCATCTTAAGCTCTGGGTCATGTGTTCAGCATCAGTCTTCTAGAGTGGAGGTACATGTAGCTGCACTCATTATGACCCAAAGATGAATACTGGATGGATACTGATGGATGACTTGTGCTGATAATTAACATGCCAAGGGAGCAAAACAAGGGCAACGAGAAAACAATAAGGTATAGATGTGTCCTACTTTATTGTATTCTATTTTATTGTGCTGTGAATGAAACTTAGCTCCAGGTGTTGAAAAATACAAGAACATCAACGATATGGGCTTAGAAAATCTTAGAAAAAAACTGAAGTACCCCTAATGCACTAGTCAGTGGAAAGCCCCGCAACCCCATACCCGGGGAATACCGGGGCATTAGACCAGGCCTGCCTTCTAAATGAAGCAAATTCCCCGTTATGCAGTTTTGTACGTCAAAACCAAATTTTTCTCCCCCGCACCCGGGACAATACAGTACTTCCAAAACTATAAAGCACAATGTTGACCAAAATTAATATACTTCAAGAATTTTACCTCAAATTAAACTTTGACAAACATGAAAATCTACAATGCAGTCCATTTCTCATAAAGCCCAAATAAATCTACCTTGAGTTACAGATTTGGCATTCCAAACTTTACAATCTCTCCAAAAACAGTAATATTAATCACTGGGTTTAGCACAGCCCTGTAAATGGCAATAAAAAATACCAGTTTCCCTGGTGTCAAAACCATTAAAAATAACAAAAACATAAGTCCAAACATCCATTTGATGAGCAACTTAATCTGACAATATTCCAGTTATTTCCCTTCTTTGCATGAGCATACCCATTCTAAAGTACACTCACCCGACTACAACGGTTCACTATCACGACAATTCTCAAAGAGCTATACAAATTTCACTGAGGAAATGGCTTATTACCAAAATTTTATGGCCTCATAATCCAGCTACATTTTGCAAATAACCAAGAGATTACCAAGGTAAGAGAGTAAATCCCCTATATGGAGCGTTTTCAGTCACGTCACCAGCAGCCATATTGGATTACTGAAACAAAAGAAAGTAAACCTGCCAACTGAGATATAGGCGTGAGATTTTTATCCTAGGAGTGCTGGGATTTTTGAAGACGACACGATCATTTCCGAAGATTTCCGAAGATGTCCGAAGTCTTCCGAAGAAGTCCGAAGTCTTCTGAAGTCTTTCGAAGACGTATAAACGCCAGCTCGCTCCCAGTGCTTTTCACTTCAAAAATCAGAGATCGTGAGGAAGGTATTGTCATTTATTTACTTTACACATTGTTTTCGTTCCTTACATGGGTCTGAGTTAACATATTTTTGGAAATTGTGTCAAGCAAGATGGCAACAACTCACATTTTCCAATCAGGCGTGAGAAATTGGCCCACAAGCGTGAGCCGGCATGAGATCGAAGTTTTCAACCCGCAGGCGTGAGAGTTGGCAGGTATAAAGAAAGTATTTGCATACAAACAGAGTTCAAATCCCAGAGGATTAGCTTGATACACCATCATGGTCGCCATTCTTTTGTTTTGGAACACTAACATGGCCGCCGTGACGTCATGTGAAAACGCTCTATAGGCCTTATACCCAAGGTAATCCCTCTAAAGTTATTTTTAGACATGGCGCCCAGTTCTTCGGAGGATTTTACTCGCGCGATGCATGGACTGCCTTCTTATTTTGCCGTTTATTCGGTTTTAGGGAATTTAATAAGCAAATCTCAACGGTAACGGCAACGAGTACAATGCCTGTGTAGGCGAGGGTTATAATTCTGTTCATTTCATTGCCGTTCTTTACTAAACAACAACGTGAAATGACCACATTCTCGTTCTGCATCCCCATCTAAGCCCCGCTCAAGTTCCCCGCTCCCCGATACTTGCGCCTAATTCTGTCGAAAACCCTGCGTACCGTAGCAAAAGTGACGGTCCAAAACCGCTGAATTCCCCCGCTAATGCCCCGCATTCCCTGGGTATGGGGGTGCGGGGCTTTCCACTGACTAGTGCATAAGTACTTGGTTATTTTGCCACAAATATGGGAGAGGTGATGTATTTAACTACTCCCTATTATCTGAATCTACAGAGCAAAGGCATGCATTCCTGACCTACCTCCTCTTTCTCTCCTTCACTCATGATGATTGAGCGCTGTAGAGGCCGAATGTAGAGAATAGCTTGTCCCACTCCTGCTTCGTCTCTGAGGAATCTTACATCATAACCCCTTGCGGGGGGAGTTATTACCACTAACTTTTTTGCCATTCGTCCTCTTCTCATCACTTCGAAACCTCCTGCGGCCGCTAACTTGGGGTATGATTCCTGCACTTTTTCACAAAAACGAGCTATTAAATGTAATCCTCTTTCTTCCCAGGCCAATGTCCTGAAGATCGAATTTTTCAATGCGTGAAGAAATTTGGTTTCCGTGCTTGTCTGCTATGCAAATAAATTCGTGGGTCCATGTTTCTTTCGGTGAGGAAAACATTGCTGGCCTCTTTTGCCGCTTGGGTGGTGGGGGTGCAAATGAGGTCCAAGTGGATGAGGAGTCGAGGTAAACAGATTTCTGAAATTTTCCAACGCTCTTGACGCCCGCGGGATGACGATGATGCATCGCGATCTTCACTTGCAATTACTGCGGGCCGAGCTGGAGGTCTTTCGCGTCCCCCGCTTGCAACGGACACAGTCGAAGGTATGTTGTGATCTGCACCCGTAAGTAATGATTCCGCTTGCCTTAGCAGCTCCCTCACAGCAGAAAAGTTAGAACCGGACTCGACTGCCCGATTCTCGTTCTCCGCCATTTTGCAACACTTTCGCGGGAAATATTTTAAGACCGTATAGGATTCTTGGAAATTGCTTGGCCGCGGTAGACTCGGTCCGAGGCTCACAAACAAAATAGAATTTATAAATCCGAATGTGAAACAGAATTGAATTTGAGCGAATCACCGCTTCGCAAGAGAATATAATTTAGGCAAATTGCCCTTTCCAAGTAAAATAGAATTTGGGCGGCAGAACTGAATTTAGCCAACACAATTCAAAACAGAATAGAATTTGGAAAACAAAATAGGATTTGATTTTAACAATTTGAACACAACACAATTTGAGTAACAAAATGAAACGTGTGCAAAACATAATTTAATGTTGAATTTTGTCGGGAATCACACGCCATACTCGCGCGCACAACTTAGATTTTAAATGGCAATTCAATCCGAGCGATCTTTTTCGGGCGCAAAGTTTAATAATACGTCAAGAAATAATTGGAAACCGTTATTTGAAGTAAATTCTAGTAAGAATTCCACTAAAACAATTAGATTATTCGCTCTCGATTGCTGTGAGGTGATAGTTGATTCGACTGTCACCTCATAGAAATCTCGAGCTCATAATCTAATTGTTAATTAGTGCACGCCGCACGTGCTCCACGATTCTTTTAAACTCATTAACCACGTGTTCACTGGCGTCGCCGTTGTCAAAGGCTGGTTTTAAATTTATTACAGTGCCACAAGCATTTGAAGACGCGTTATTGATCATCGCAATTTGTGAAGGATCTTGACCAGTTGCGAAAAAAAGCCTTAAAAAATCTAGTCTTGAAAGAGACTCGAATCCATGACCGTTTGATACCCTTGTGTTTTTTCTCATTAAACCCATTGTTATGTGGCGTTCTCATAGCTGTCGTCGTCGTCCTTCGCGGCTTAAGCCTGGTTTCCACTAGCGACGCGCACAAGCACAAGCGCAAACAAAAGTGCAAGCATAAATAGAGGATATTACACAGTGGCGAGAAGCTATGAATTTAATGTTCGAGTGGCAAGAACAATAGAGAGATTTAACATCGCGTTTACGTTAAGCGGGAAACGTCGGTTTGCGGTTCACGTTTCACGTGATACACGACAACTCGAGTATTTATTTACTGCAATGAAAAACCAAAACTCGGAGTCCTTTTAAACATTGTTTGTGTAAAAAGACGCTACATAAAGTGAAGTTCCTTACCTGTCAAATTTTGAGAGTTTCGATGAAGCTGTTTTGTTGGTCAACACAGAGTCAACATGAATTCATGAAGAAATTTGCGGCAAGGAGTCAGTTATGAACTATCTATAACCATGAAACCTAATTTTTCCTCCTTTGGCATACCGAAAAATGGTTTTGGGTACTTTTTACGCAAGCAACCGTCTTATGTAGAAGAAAATTTCACGTATATTCGGCAAACACGAAAATACGCACTTTCACGTAGAAACGGCAAGCGGCAGCCGGCAAACTTAGAAAATGGAGGGAAAATCATGGTCACGTGGTCACTTTTGCTGTTCGCGTTTTACGTGAACGTGATGCTAAATCTCTAAAATGCGCTCACTCGTGAGATATTGTTCTTGTTAGCATTTTCTCGTTTTTCAGAGAAGGATTTTACGTGAGCTTAAGAGAGCTTCACGGATCTATCGCTCGGCATTTGACTGTTTGAAGAAACAACCATGCAAAGGCGGGAAAAGACGTCATCATGTGTTCATTATGAACACAGCCGGGTTTTTAACATAAGCAGATCAGTGTTAAAATTGTTGGGCCCGGAAGGAAAAGAGCTGCTTGTCTGGTTCATACCAGCGAATTGCAATTATCCATTTTTGTTTCCCTCAAGCAAGCCAGGCAGCGCGCGTTGAAATCTGACACGCACGTCTCAGGGTTTTCGACAGTTTTGTAAAGTAGCGGACATATCTCTGAAAGCACCTGGAAGTGACATTTTTTGGCACGGCAAGACGCCTTGCGAGCGCCGAAGGGGAGAGCTACTAGGGCGCGTGCTCCTCCAGGAAACGTAAAAAATAGAACATTCAGAAACGCTGTTTCCAGTGTTTCAGGAACCCAAGAATCTGTTTCCCAGGCAAGGCGGGAGTTCACTCAAATTCTCCTTAAAAAGTAAGTAAAGCGGTGACTCGGTTGGTTGAGCATCGGGTTGCCATGCGGGAGGTCGTGAGATCGACAGGCTCCGGCCGGACCAACACTCAGGGTCTTAAAATAACTGAGGAGAAAGTGCTGCCTTTGTAATTACATCCGCAAATGGTTAAGACTTTCAATTCTTCTCGGGTAAGGACTATAAACCGTAGGCCCCGTCTCACAACCTTTCAATGCTCACAACCCAGTGGGATGTAAAAGAACCAACACACTATTCGTAAAGAGTACGGCATGGAGCTCCCGGTTTTGTGGTCAGGCCTCATTTCATTCATCGATGTGCTGGGTGAGATCATTAATGGACTGATAGCGGATGCCAGCGGCGCCTGTATATGCTGATGTCCGATCTTACCCATAGATCACTTGCTTGTAAAGCGCATTTGAATATGTTAATACAAAATGCGCTATATAAATTCATTACCATTACCATTACCAATAATAAAAAATATAACAAACCCCTGAAATATTGGCATCAAAGTTCCGGACATGGAATGGGAAACGACTGGACGAAACGTCCGGCCTCCGGCCTCAAAAGCAAACCCTGCTCAGGAGCCCGCCGGCGTGAGCAAGACGTAACGGGAGAACGAGTCAACGCCAGAATGAAGTTAGGCTATCAGACAAATACAGAAGCTCTCGTAACGTATAATGTGATTGGCTCGCCACCCTATCCAAAAGCAAAAGACAAAAAGCTGCTTACACTACCAAAGAATAACAGCTTACGAGAGCTGCTACACTAATGGAAAAAAGGCTATAGCGAATTTCTTCTTTACAAACATTGACGTCACATTTCTTTTGATACCGTCGTTTTCACCGAAGCATGGACACGTCACGGGGAAAACATGCTCTAACTGGTTGCAAACATGACAAGTTTTGTCTTCAATCCTTCGAAGTTGGAGGGATGTTCATGCAAGTTTTCCTAGAATGGCAGCAAGACTGGATATCAAAGACTTTTTCTTAGAAATTAACCCTGATCTGATAAGGTATGCTTCAAATACGTTCAGTCAAACTATCGCAAGCAAAAGTTTGCTTAAGTTAACGGCTGCCAAACTCAAACTTCAAAGAACATGTTTTCCCATGTCGTGTGTCCACGCTAAGATGAAAACGAAGGAATTCAAATTTGCCAACCACGGAACAAAAAAAGTCATTGTTCTAACAGCCAATAGTCCACTTTGGAAATTACCATAATACTCTTTGTTTGTCCCCCCAAATTTTGCATAAGCATTGTATCCAGTTTCTCTTCGGACTTACCGGACGGTCCCAAGAGAAAACAAAAACCATGTTTATGCCGTGATTTTCTCACACGCAAAACAAGCGCATTGAAAGAGGTTTATGCAGGCCGCGCAGTAACGTCAGAGAAGACGCTTTATAGGTTGGTGCCGTATGACTGAGCTACTTTATTACTCCTGTTTTCGCTTACTTCTACTTTGCGGTTGCTCCTACGTATAAAATAAGCCCAATCAAAAGGAAAGGACAACAAAAATTTGGTGAGCACGAAGTTAAATTTTACATTGAAAAGTTAATCTTTATTTCCTTTTTTGTGTTTTATCAGGAGGAAACACTGGATAATCTTGCTTACTTGATGCCTGGTCTGGGATAACTGCTATATAATAAATTTTGAGATATTAAAACCACGTAGTATCTACATTGTAGATTAAGAAAATAACACAAACAGCGGTGATAAACATTGTATTCCAACGCATTTTTATAAAACTTGACGTTTCGTATGCTAGTGAACACACATTTTCAAAAGTGACCGTTACTCTAGGGAAGGCTTTAGCTCTTGAATGAACAAAGTCTCTTTAATTTTGCAGTGAAAGTCAGTTTTTCCGGATGCTAAAATGTCAAAGTGATTCCATTTAATGTCGTGGCCAGTAGTTTTCACATGATCAGCAATGGATGATGAATGGTCACTTTTAGCTAGGGCCTTTAAATGTTCTGTTTTTTCTGTCGTGGAGTCTTCGTTTTGTTTTGCCAATGTAGAATTCATCGCAGTTTCAGCAGACAGCTTTATAGACGACCTTGGACCTCTGGGATCGGTTCAAGCGATCTTTGTATGGAAAAAAGGAGTTGATGCGGCGTGTGTTTTGGAATATGATCTTGAGATTGACGAAAGAGTAGAAATTGTATACGCAGGATTTCAGACGTTTCGTGACTTGGTTACTGTGAAGACCTAAGTAGGGTAACACGATTAAGATATCTTTTTTGGGGACTGTAGCTTGAACAGGCTTATTTGATTTGTTTTTACTTTTGTTCAATACATCGCTAATGTTGAACATGATAACGCCTTGAGGGTAACCATTTTGCATCAGGAGCTTTCTCAGATCTCTAATAGCGGCCTTTAATAAAGATGGCGAGGAGCAAATTCGGAAGCATCGATAGGTGAGAGTGCGGATGAGGTTGATTTTGTACTTGCGAGGTGTGAATAAATCCCACTTGGTGTAAAGGCCTGTGAATGTCTTCTTCCGGTAGATAGATGTAGAGAAAGTGTTGTCAGGGCAGCGTTTGAGAAGGATGTATAAAAATGGAATCTTACTGACTGACTTTCACTGCAAAATTAAAGAGACTTTGTTCATTCAAGAGCTAAAGCCTTCCCTTAATGTCAATATTAGTAGTGAGAAGTTATTGCTGTTTTAGCTATTACTTTTCATTATGTCCAGACACGTACTACTGCAGATCATTCTTCTCAGTCTAGGTTCCAGACCCCTATTGTTTACGATATATATATAGTTTTTAAAAATTGTAACGGTCACTTTTGAAAATGTGTGTTGACTAGCATACGAAACGTCAAGTTTTATAAAAATGCGTTGGAATAAAATGTTTATCACCGCTGTTTGTGTTATTTTCTTAATCAAGGTAATCAAGTTTTGCTTTCAAAATTTTGTTCATGCAGAAATGGTAGAGAATCTTTTGAACGGTCACAGGCAGTCCTAACTGAAGATTCTCAAACGATGTCTTCCTCACTACTCAGAATCTAAGCAAAGCATCGCAACTATTGCGTCCTCCATGATGGTTTAGGAAAACCATGGAGTGGGAGAATCAGGAAGAAGGACCGTCATTTAGTTGCATCGCTACAATCGGAAAATGTCGTTCCATTTTCAGCGGATCAGTTTCTGGACAGTCGGTTTAGCTTAATGGTAAGCACCCTGAGTTTTTAGCCAAAATTAAAATTTCAGGTTTGAAAAATGGGTGTTAGTTCGTGATGAAGTGCATTAGAATGCTATAAAAAAGACTCCGTGACACTTAATGGGAACTCAGCAAGGTACAGATTCTGTTAGCTTGCTTTATGCAAAACAAATATTGATGAAAAAGCAAATAACTATTGATACACAGTTTTCAGAAAGAGCAGAAGGAAGTTTCCCGGACGGCCGATCGAGAATAAAATATTTACGACATGAAAACAACATTAATTTTGAACAGTGAATATAGAATAGAAAGTTACGATCAGCGACAAACATTTTGGGAGATTTTTGCTACGTTCAAGTAAATTGCAAAATCGAAAGTGACATGGCCGGAATTCAGCGGGCGCCGTGATTAAGTTACCGCGGCATGTTTACTCGCCAAACAGTGAAGCGTCTGTGTCAAATGATGGCAAGATACCGGGTTTTTGTAAGTTTCTTTTTCTGTCAAGTGTTATAAAGTTTGACAATGAAATGAGCGAAGTCAAAACAAAGATCACAATCGCCCAACTCTTGTTTATGCAAAGTCAAAATTTACTCTCCAAGACGCGTACGACGTTATTTATCACCAGGTAATTCCATCATTTTGGAAATAGCAGCTACTTTATTATTCATCTGCGTCACAAGTTTTCACTGATTTTGGGGCTCATTTTGTTGAAACTCAAGCACGCTTCCAACAGGCCTGTGAACCCTTCCTGCTTACAGAGCAATACTAAAAAACTTCTCCCATATCACATTTGAACCTTACGCTCGAAAATTCAATACACAACATGATATTATAATTCACAAAGGCAGAAAATACCACAGAATCCTTTTCCAGCGAAATGTTTATTGAAACAAACAACATATTTGCTCTTAGAGGCGAAAACCTCTTCCTATTTCATTGCGTGCGTGAAGACAAGAAACTCAATCGTGTCAAATTACCATGTACTTCAGGTAAATATTATAGCTCACTTTGATTTTGTCTCGACGGGCGATAGATTGTTGTCGAAGTCCAGTGCTCGTCGCTTTTGAGATTCCTGCCTATTTTATCCAACTAACTTTCCATTATTGAGCTCCATAAGGGTATATTTTGTTTAATGATCCACTAAAACGCCATTCGCGTTACATGACTTTCGACGCTTTTGCAGGCTAAGTTGATGATTCTACTGTGTCCACCAGAGAAATCTACGCAGTTCCACTACCCTCTCGATCCTAAGAAAATACTCGCAGAAGGCTCTGTCCACAAAGACACCACTTACCAGGGGAGTGACAGGCAAGACTTTTACCGACACGGAAAAAAAAAAAAAGAAAACAAACAAACTAAACGCAGACCTCGACTGGGTTTGCCATGAGGCAACACAATAAAAAGACTCCGTGACACTCAAGCGGAAAGTAGCAGGGTCATCCACTCGACCGCACACAGTCCCGGGATTTCATCGACGTCACTATTTCACACGCCCTCATTTTTGCGTTGCTTGGCTTCATCATGGATGTTCAACAGCTTTTCAAGAATCTTAAAAAGGAAGCAGAATGCCCATTGTGCATAGAGACTGTCAAAAATCCCAAGACATTACCATGTCTTCACTCATTCTGCCTGGAGTGTCTCGACAGACATGGAAACTTCGCAAGGAGACAGCTAAAAGCGACAATCAAATGTCCGGTTTGCCAGACTTCGTTCCAAATTCCGGAAACAGACACCTTCGAGAATTTGCCGTCATCGTTTCATCTCAACCGATTGGTTGATGTTCTGGCTCTAGAAGATGGCAGCATACAGTCTCAAAGATGCAACAGTTGTGACGAGAACAATAAGGCAACATGTTACTGTTTCGTGTGCCAGGATTTTCTGTGCGCATCTTGTTTTGAAGCTCACCAATGTTTTGATCGACAAACTGCAAGCGCAAGATGTGCAAGAGTTGATCCACAGACCCGTGATGTGTTTACAGCAATATCATGAAGATCAACCTCTCGAATTTTATTGCGAAGACTGTAAAGTTCTGATTTGCCACAAATGTACTGTAGTGAGTCACGATCGACACTCTAAGACAGACACTCAGAAAGCTGCACAAGAACAAAAGATGCAAATGACCGACGCTGTGGCCAAAGTGAAAGCAGAAATTGTCAGATATGAGAGTGAAATTAAGAAACAAACTGACCTGAGAAACAAAAACAAAGTTGAAATTTTGAACGAGGAAAAGAAAATAACAGACACTGTGGAAAAATTGATTCGTGATTTGCGAGAACACGAGAGGAAAATGAAGGCCAAGTTTCGTGAAATTTATGAAGCGGAACAAAAACATCACGCAACGCGAGTGGAAAACTTTGAGCTGGTTGCCACCCAGCTGAAAAGCTGCTTTGAACGCTGTCAGAGTATCTTGGATAGAAACTTCAGCGTCGAAATTCTACAAACAAATCACGCCATCATCGGACGTTGTAATGAACTGTTAAATGTAAGAAAACCCGATCTTTACATGTCGCCACATGTACATTACTTGGTGGAAAAGAAATTGGATCTTATGGATCGAGTTGTTGTCACCAAGACTGATCCCTCAAAGTGCTTAGCTGAAGGTCAAGATAGCAAGGAAGTAAAAGAAAGGGAGGAGACATATTTCGTCATTGTTACAAAGGATTCAGAAGGATTTCAATGTTATCAACAAGATGATAAAATCAAAGTCGACATAGTGACTCCAGAAGGTGATCAACTAAAAACAGACATTAATGACACCAAAGACGGCAAATACACAGTGACATACACACCACAAGATGCCGGACAACAC
>NC_090893.1:22667117-22674617 GCF_036669925.1 Montipora capricornis
TATTATGTTATCATTATCATTATTATTTCTGAATGGTAAGCGATTTTCTTTTTTCTTTGCGTGACGTGAAAACCAAGAACTGAGGAAACACGTTCAATTTTTTTGCTTCATGCGGAAATATTTGCTTTAGACCAAACATTTTCCCGCGTTTTTTTTTCAAAATTTTTTCCATAGAAAAGTCGTAGAGGCTTTTTTGAACGGTCACAAGCAGTCCTAACTAATGATTCTCAACGATGTCATCCTCACTCCTCAGAATCTAAGCAAAGCATCGGAACTATTACGTCCTCCATGATGGTTTAGGAAAACCACCGAGTTCGAGAATAAGAAAGAGAGGACCGTCATTTAGTTCCGTCGCTACAATCGGAAAATGTCGTTCCATTAGAATGTCAAAAAAATATATACATTACTCCGTGTCACTCAAAAGGAAAGTAGCGTGGTTATCCACTCGACCGCACAGAGTCACGGGATTTCAGTGACGTCACTATTTAACACGTCTTCATTTTGCGTTGCTAGGCTTCATCATGGATGTTCAACAGCTTTTCAAGATTCTTAGGAAGGAGGCAGAATGCCCATTGTGCATAGAGACTAACAAAAATCCCAAGGTATTACCATGTCTTCACTCATTCTGTCTGCAGTGTCTCGACAGACATACAAACTTCGCAAGGAGACAGCTAAAAGCGACAATCAAATGTCCAGTTTGCCAGACTTCATTCCAAATTCCCGAAACAAACACCTTCGAGAATTTGCCGTCATCGTTTCATCTCAACTGATTGGTGGATGTTCTCGCTCTAGAAGATGGCACCGTACAGTCTCAAAGATGCAACAATTGTGACGAGAACAACACGGCAACATGTTACTGTTTCGTGTGCCAGAATTTTCTGTGCGCATCTTGTCTTGAAGCTCACCAAGCTTGAAGGCCACAAGGGGTCATCCCAATGTTTTGTTCGACAAACTGCAAGCGCAAAATGTGCAAGAGTTGATCCACAGACCCGTGATGTGTTCACAGCAATATCATGAAGATCAACACCTCGAATTTTACTGCGAAGACTGTAAAGTTCTGATTTGCCATAAATGTACTGTAGTTAGTCTTGATCGACACTCTAAGAGAGACACTCAGAAAGCTGCACAAGAACAAAAGATGCAAATGGCCGACGCTGTAGCCAAAGTGACAGCAGAAATTGTCAGATATGAGAGTAAAATTAAGAAACAAACTGATCTCAGAAACAAAAACAAAATTGAAATTTTGAACGAGGAAAAGAAAATGGGAAACACTGTGGAAAAATTGATTCGTAATTTGCGAGAACACGAGAGGAAAATGAAGGACAAGTTTCGTGAAATTTATGAAGCGGAACAAAAACATCATGCAGCGCGACTGGAAAACTTCGAGCTGGTTGTCACCCAGCTGAAAAGCTGCTTCGAACGCTGCCAGAGTATCTTAGAAAGGAACTTCAGCGTCGAAATTCTACAAACAAATCACGCCATCCTCGGACGTTGTAATGAACTGTTAAATGTAAGAAAACCCGATCTTTACATGTCGCCACATATCCATTACTTGCTGGATAAGAAATTGGATCTTATGGATAAAGTTGTTGTTACCAAGACTGATGCGTCAAAGTGCTTAGCTGAAGGTCAAGACAGCAAGGAAGTAAAAGAAAGGAAGGAGACATATTTCATAATTGTTACAAATGATTCAGAAGGATTTCAATGTTATCAACAAGATGATAAAATCAAAGTCGACATATTGACTCCAGAAGGTGAGCAACTAAAAACAGACATTAAAGACACCAAAGACGGCAAATACACAGTGACATACACACCACAGTGTGCCGGACAACACAGATTAGAGATTCTCGTTAATGGACAGCCGCTGACTGGTAGTCCTTGGATTGTGCAGGTTGATCAGCATCAATATCAATTTGCCTTTCAGTTTGGTTCAGGTGAAGGAAAGTTTCGAAGGGAGATAAAACTTGATGGTCGACCTTCGTCGGTTGCATTTACAGACTCTGGTGACCTGCTGACTTTAGTTCGCGAAAGCGACAATAAGCCTCGTCTGTTTAGTGAGAAGGGTCATTTCATCAAACACATCAATGATAAACATCTTGATAAACTAGGTCGCCTTTCCATTGCGAGTGATGGTCTTATAATCATAACTGACTGTGGGGACAACAAAATCAAGGTCCTCTCCCTGATGGGAATGACTTGCTCCAATCCTTCAGTGCCCCAGATTGTGATGAATCCCCATCCTGCCCTATTTGTCACCAGGACAGATTCTTTGTTTCTTATCTCCTTGCTAATTGTGTGAAGGTATTTGACAAAACAGGAGTATATTTACATGACATTGGATGTGAGGGGTCCAGTGATGGCCAGTTTGATGGTCCTTGTGGACCCGTTATTGACAAGTACCACCGACTCATTGTGTGTGATGCAGGTAACCAAAGGCTGCAACTCTTCACTCTGAGAGGCAAGTTTTTGAGTAAAATTGATGGACAGCATTTGGAAGATGGCTGTCCTTCTTTTGTTGCTGTAAACAGTGGTGGCAGTCTTATAGTGGCCGACTCATACAACGGACTCATTTCTGTTTGCCATTAAGTTGCGATATATTTTTGCTTTATTAGCATAAGGTTAACGTTTTCTAATCAGTCAGCCGTAAATAGAGTAATGAATATTGAAAGTGCATTGCATAACCTCGGAGAATGATGCTTTGTAAATTCGAAATTTTACAAAAAAAATATGGGATAAGTAGCAGCTTTGTCACTCAAGAATTTATCAGTTTTTGATGGCTAATAACTGGCTCCTTATCAAAGGTAAAAGGCTTAAATTGGAGGTTTAACTAAAGTTTAACAAGTTCTTTTAGCATTTGAAGTCAATTTTTAAATAGCATGATTGATGCCGTCTGTGCAAACTCGTATGTTAATGAAAGAAAATGTAAAGAAAGCCAAGATTCCCTTATACCTTTTCAATAAAAAGAGCTACGTACTAAAATCTGCAACTACCCTGTAGGAAAGCAAGAGAAAAACGGGGAAAAGTCCACTGGAAGAAAAACATTATTTTTAGTTTCAAATGGATAATTTTGGAGTTGTTTTTTTCTGTTATCATTTCTGTGAATCAAGTGTTTTCTTACAATTTGTTCTCAGTGTTTTAAAGGTAGCTATTGTAGGCAGTAATCAAGCTCGTTCCGGGGGGAGGGGGGGCTTCCGTCTCCAAGTGAGGGAAATGTCCTGGGATCAAGCTTGTGCAGTGATGTGTTAAGCTGGTTACACCTTTTTCCAATTAAGGACAAGCACTTTTCTGTCGAGGTTAGAGCTAAAGAAAAAAAATATGAATTGGCGTAGAAAGTGTTTTCATTTTAACATGGCTTATCAGTCACGCAGACGTCTACTTGAATTTTTTGGCGATATGTGAACGGCGAAGTGGAGAGCTTCACTCATCAGAATCTAAGCAAAGCATCGGAACTATTGCGTCCTCCATGATGGTTTAGGAAAACCACCGAGTGGGAGAATAAGGAAGAGAGGAACGTCATTTAGTTCCATCGCTACAATCGGAAAATGTCGTTCCATTTTCAGCGGTTCGTCCGACAGGTTTCTGGACGGTCGGTTTAGCTTAATATGGCAAGCACCCTGAGTTTTTAGCCAAATTAAAATTTTGGGTTTTAAAATGGGTGTTAGTACGAGATAAAGTGCATTAGAATGCCATAAAAAAGACTCCGTGACACTCAAAGCGGTAAGTAGCGGGGTCATCCACTCGACCGCAAAGAGTTCCGAGATTTCAGTGACGTCACTATTTCACACGCCCTCATTTTGCGCTGCTTGGCCTCATCATGGATGTTCAACAGCTTTTCAAGATTCTTAAAAAGGAAGCAGAATGCCCATTGTGCATAGAGACAGTCAAAAATCCCAAGACATTACCATGCCTTCACTCATTCTGCCTGGAGTGTCTCGACAGACATGCAAACTTCGCAAGGAGACAGCTGAAAGCGACAATCAATTGTCCGGTTTGCCAGACTTCATTCCAAATTCCCGAAACAGACACCTTCGAGAATTTGCCGTCATCGTTTCATCTCAACCGATTGGTGGATGTTCTCGCACTAGAAGATGGCACCGTACAGTCTCAAAGATGCAACAGTTGTGACGAGAACAACACGGCAACATGTTACTGTTTCGTGTGCCAGGATTTTCTGTGCGCATCTTGTTTTGAAGCTCACCAACGCCTGAAGGCCACAAGGGGTCATCGCAATGTTTTGATGAACAAACTGCAAGCGCAAGATGTGCAAGATTTGATCCACAGACCCGTGATGTGTTCACAGCAATATCATGAAGATCAACCCCTCGAATTTTACTGCGAAGACTGTAAAGTTCTGATTTGCCACAAATGTACTGTAGTAAGTCATGATCGACACTCTAAGAGAGACACTCAGAAAGCTGCACAAGAACAAAAGATGCAAATGGCCAACGCTGTGGCCAAAGTGAAAGTGGAAATTGTCAGATATGAGAATGAAATTAAGAAACAAACTGACCTGAGAAACAGAAACAGAATTGAAATTTTGAACGAGGAAAAGAAAATGACAGACACTGTGGAAAAATTGATTCGTGATTTGCGAGAACACGAGAGGAAAATGAAGGACAAGTTTCGTGAAATTTATGAAGCGGAACAAAAACATCACGCAACGCGACTGGAAGACTTCGAGCTGGTCGTCACCAAACTGAAAAGCTGCTTCGAACGCTGTCAGAGTATCTTAGAAAGAAACTTCAGCGTCGAAATTCTGCAAACAAATCACGCCATCCTCGGACGTTGTAATGAACTGTTAAATGTAAGAAAACCCGATGTTTACATGTCGCCACGTATACATTACTTGGTGGAAGAGAAATTGGATCTCATGGATCGAGTTGTTGTCAACAAGACTGATCCCTCAAAGTGCTTAGCTAAAGGTCAAGACAGCAAGGAAGTAAAAGAAAGGAAGGAGACATATTTCGTCATTGTTACAAAGGATTCAAAAGGATTTGAATGTTATCAACAAGATGATAAAATCAAAGTCGACATATTGACTCCAGAAGGTGATCAACTAAAAACAGACATTAAAGACACCAAAGACGGCAAATACATGGTGACATATACTCCACAAGGTGCCGGACAACACAGATTGGAGATCCTAGTGAATGGACAGCCATTGACTGGCAGTCCTTGGATTGTGCACGTTAACCAGCATCAATATCAATTTGCTTTTCAGTTTGGTTCAAAAGGGACGGGAGAAGGAGAATTTGATGGCATCATCGATATTGAAGTAAGCCCGAAAACGGGATCGATTGCTGTTGTAGAATACGAGAATGAACGAATTCAACTGGTTTGCTGTGAAGGAAAGTTTCGAGGGGAGATAAGACTTGATGGTGCACCTTGGTCTGTGGCATTTACAGACTCTGGCGACCTGCTGACTTTAGTTCGGGAAAGTGACAATAAGCTTCGTGTGTTCAGTGAGGAGGGTCACTTCATCAAGCACATTAATGATAAACATCTTCTTAAACCACTTCGCCTTTCCATTGCGAGTGATGGTCGTATAATCATTACTGACGATGGGGACAACAAAATCAAGGTCCTCTCCCCTGACGGGAATGTCTTGCTTCAGTCCTTCAGTGCCCCAGACTGTGATAAATCCCCATGCTGCGCTATTTATCACCAGGACAAATTCTTTGTTTCTTATGGCCTTGCTAAATGTGTCAAGGTATTTGACAAAACTGGAGTGTATTTACATGACATTGGCTGTGAGGGGTCTAATGATGGCCAGTTTAATGGTCTTTGTGGACTCGTTATTGACAAGTACAACCGACTCATTGTGTGTGATACAGGTAACCATAGGCTTCAACTCTTTACACTGGGAGGCAAGTTTTTAAGTAAAATGGATGGACAGTATTTCCAAAATGTCGTGCCTTACTTTGTTGCTATAAAAAATGTTGGCAGTCTCTTTGTAGTTGACTTAGATAAAGACTTTGTTTATGTTTTCCATTAAGATGTGATATATTTTTGCTTTATTAGCATAAGGCTAACGTTTTCTAATCAGTCAGCCGATAATGAAGTAATTAATATTGAAAGTGCATTGCATAAGCTCTAATAAGCTCTGAGCATTGATGCTTTGAAATCCGAATTTTTCAAAAAGAATATTATGGAATCAGTACCGCCTCTGTCACCCAAGAATTTATCAGTTTTTGATGGCTAATAAGTGGCTCGTTATCAAAGCTAAAAGGCTTAAAATTGGAGGTTTAACTAAAGTTTAACAAGTTCTTTTAGCATTTGAAGTCAATTTTTAAATAGCATGATTGATGCCATCTGTGCAAACTGGTATGTTAATGAAACAAAATGTAAAGAAACCCAAGATTCCCTTATACCTTTCCAATGAAAAGAGCTACGTACTAGAATCTGCAACTACCGTGTAGGAAAGCAAGAGAAAACGGGGGAAAGTCCACTGGAAAGAAACATTTTTATTTTCAAATGGATAATTTTGGAGGTATTTTGTTTTATCTTTTCTGTAAATTAAGTGTTTGCTTACAATTTGTTCTCAGTGTTTTAAAGGTAGCTATTGTAGGCAGTAATCAACCTCGTTCCGAGGGCGCCTCCCCCTCCAAGTGAGGGAAAAGCCCTGGGAACAAGGTTGAATACTCCTCTAACATTTTCTAGGAATCTCGAAAATTTTGAATAATAAAGTAGACTTAACTTTAACGCCCCAAGAACTTTGCTGAATCTTGGAAACTGTTGTTTTTCTTACAATACCTGCTTATCTTGCAATGAAAGACTTAAACCGGTGACGAACAGGTGAAAACTTGTTGGTGAATCTTATTAAGCAAATGTTGAACTGTATATCATTAGAACATTTCACAGGTTGAACGTTGTGAAACGGAAAACGTCATTTCAAAATTTAACTTTGCATTTTTGCGATTATTCCATCTCCACGATCTCGTTCATGATGAAAAATGTGGGCGAGTTATCCCAAAAATAAATTGGTACAAGGAATTTCAGAGTTTCACGTTACGTCATGATCGCCATGTTGTTGGACAAAAAAAAAGCTCTCTCATTAATTAGCTTCTTTTGTTCGTCCACAAGCAATTGTACATTGCGGCATTGTTATCTGTGCCTCTAGAAATTGGTTGCAAACCACCTATAGAGAATGTAAGATTCGCATTCGAATGCTCCCGTTAAAACCTCAAAATGTCGTTGATAATTGAGCAGAGTACCGCAAACAAATCATGTGCTAACTGATGCGTGCCACATGTGCAGCACGATTATTTTTCCTGTTTAAACCAATGATATTATTGTTGCAAACGTTTTGCCTAAGGGCCTGGCCAAACGCGAAATGTTTGGCGTTCAAACAACATCAAACATTTTTTGGTGACCAAACATGCTGATGTTGAAGTGAGTGGCCAAACGGTTAAAACCTGTTTAATCTAACTCAGATCAAACTCCACAAGCAAAGAACTGTGGGCTAGAAATACGTAAACCACACGTGGCGGACGTGGC
>NC_090893.1:22679617-22682117 GCF_036669925.1 Montipora capricornis
AACAGTTCTTTTTGTTTTGCGATTAGTTGGTTAGTTCAATAAATGGGCTATGAGTTGTCTGCTTATCCCGCACCGCATTTCTGGTTGTCAGTTTTTTGGGTGCGGGAAATTCAAGAAACCATACCTTCATATTTCTGTAATAATTGACAGACATTAAGCAAAAGCATACAAAGTACACTTCAAAGGGACATAATCCCATGTTGCCGTTTTCGTTTTCTGGATAATAGTTCACAGAAATAACTCCTGTTACCTTTCCATATGTAAAAAATATTTCGACAACCATTAGGAGCAATGAATTTTTAGCAATTGCTTTAATAATAGTAATCATTCCTACCATTTCCAAGGATGAATAAATTTAGAGTTGAATGCAGTAAGTGTAAGAAGTAAAAAAAGTGGTCCAATCTATTTAAGCTGTAATCAATTTCCATCCTTGCTTTGTCCCTGGATAGTGTTAAACAATGGTGGTAAAGTGAACAAACTGCCCCAAGGGGGATTCCCTTACGAAAATGACAGGGGTTCTTGTTGTTACTTTTTGGAGAAAAACTTGTGGATTTGTACTGCTTATGATACTGAGACCAAACAGCTCGCAAAGTTGCTGCGTACATTTAAGCCTATCAATCTGAAAAATGACTGGAACTGTAGAACAATT
This sequence comes from Montipora capricornis, assembly GCF_036669925.1. Taxonomy (NCBI): domain Eukaryota; kingdom Metazoa; phylum Cnidaria; class Anthozoa; order Scleractinia; family Acroporidae; genus Montipora; species Montipora capricornis. The sequence goes on from NC_090893.1 coordinate 22,680,267, forward strand.
TGGTAAGCGAGCAAATAATTTTTACTTATGAATTATAAAATGCCAGTCATTTGTCAATTTAGAACTGGTTCCTCTAATGGGTTAGATTTCTTTAGTCTACATCAACAAAACAAGATTCTGTTACCTTTAAGAGTTGTTTTTAAAAAAATCCCAACAAGTGGCCTGCCATTTTTATAGGAAAGACCCCTCCTGAGCAAACTGCATTCTGACATGTTTGGCTTCTCATCGATTTAATGACTTTAATGATACATGTATATGCAAATTTCTTCTACAATAATACTGAAATACCATAAAAGTCTTTTAAACCTAACGTTTTGCAAAGTTTACTCCTTGAGCCACCAGCTTCAACTTTGACACTTTGTTCTAAAAGCCAAGGCAAAGCAAAGAAAGGCATGGTGGAGGTGATGATTAATCACTTGTTTTGGTTCAAATGAAGAAAAAGAATGTCAAACTAATAATAGCACTTTAACCCTCTCACCCCTAAACCGGCCATACTTACAATGTAGTATTTTACTCTGTCTAACGCCAGACGATTTTACTCGTCAATGGGGAACCCCCATCCCCCAGGAGTCAATAAGTTAATCACTCACTAAAAAATGTCCCATTAAAATATTATGTTCCACTAACGACCAAAACTGTACCAAAAATTTGAATTACACCTAAGGTCTGTCAAATTTCCATCTGAATTACCTCACAGCTCTTACAGTACTTCTCAACATAAAGAAAATAAATTCTGTGGACTTAAACATTCCCAAATAGAAATGCTGTAAATTCCAAATATCGTTACGTAAACTCTTCAAGCTTTACCTGCTTCAGGAACTTCAAATCAATGAATATTTTGAATATTTTTCCTGGTCTCCTGCAAACTATGTACATTTTTTAATGGTTTTCCCTTTAAAAGTAACATTCAGAAATAATAATGCAAATACAACAATATCCTTTATTCAAACACGATCAATATTAAAGCAATAATACTTGCTTGTGGGATCATGCGCTAAATATAATAAAGATACACTACAGTAAATAAAAGCTAAAAACTAACTATGTGACAGACATACGATATCTACATGTACACATAAGGGGTAAGAAATAGAAATCAATTGCTATCCAAAGATCATATTGCAAATATTACAAACGGTAACGGTTGATTGACAAGTTCCTTGTTCAAAATGGTAGAGCATGTTTGAAGTCCAGCAGGACCAAGATGAGAAGTTATGATAAAAACTTTAAACATAATTTTTACTAAAATTATTTTACTGTCATCAAACCCAATGAGCCCTTGTGCATGGGATTGTCACTGTTTCTAGCTGCATCTCCAGATCACATCATATATTAATAAATTTTGTCATCTAAGAAAAGAACGAACATGTGGGGTGTAACCAAAAAAAGTCCATGGCAATAACGCTTCCTTTCAGCCTTTTCAGGAACAACTCTCCACTGTCAACCATACTTGACTCAATACAGATTCCTTGATCCAACAACACATGACAGTACCCTAGTCTAAAATTTTAAAAAAGATTTGAAAAACAGTCACGAACCTGAATCTATAGATATCTATATACATCTGTACCTACACTTCTGTTCTTCCAAACATTATTTTAACTAACATGGATTTTGGCAGGGGTAAAACGTGCCTTAAACTAAAATTAATAATTGCAAATCCACAACTTGGTAGCTCAACTTGGTAACTATTTCAATGCAAGAATCGGTGAGTTGTGACTGCTAAAAAGTATGATAACTTTAACATTCACCAGAAAAGGGAATATAAATGACCTTAAAATCACCTATTTAAAATACTTGATACTGGGGTTACGTTCCCAATGACACAATCACATTCAAAATCAAATTCAC
>NC_090893.1:22687117-22694617 GCF_036669925.1 Montipora capricornis
TTGGCTTCATCATGGATGTTCAACAGCTTTTCAAGAATCTTAAAAAGGAAGCAGAATGCCCATTGTGCATAGAGACTGTCACAAATCCCAAGACATTACCATGTCTCCACTCATTCTGCCTGAAGTGTCTCGACAGACATGCAAACTTCGCAAGGAGACAGCTAAAAGCGACAATCAAATGTCCGGTTTGCCAGACTTCATTCCAAATTCCCGAAACAGACACCTTCGAGAATTTGCCGTCATCGTTTCATCTCAACCGATTGGTTGATGTTCTGGCTCTAGAAGATGGCAGCGTACAGTCTCAAAGATGCAACAGTTGTGACGAGAACAATACGACAACATGTTACTGTTTCGTGTGCCAGGATTTTCTGTGCGCATCTTGTTTTGAAGCTCACCAACGCTTGAAGGCGACAAGGGGTCATCGCAATGTTTTGATGGACAAACTGCAAGCGCAAGATGTGCAAGAGTTGATCCACAGACCCGTGATGTGTTCACAGCAATATCATGAAGATCAACCCCTCGAATTTTACTGCGAAGACTGTAAAGTTCTGATTTGCCACAAATGTACTGTAGTGAGTCATGATCGACACTCTAAGACAGACACTCAGAAAGCTGCACAAGAACAAAAGATGCAAATGGCCGACGCTGTGGCCAAAGTGAAAGCGGAAATTGTCAGATATGAGAGTGAAATTAAGAAACAAACTGACCTAAGAAACAAAAACAAAATTGAAATTTTGAACGAGGAAAAGAAAATGACAGACACTGTGGAAAAATTGATTCGTGATTTGCGAGAACACGAGAGGAAAATGAAGGACAAGTTTCGTGAAATTTATGAAGCGGAACAAAAACATCACGCAACGCGACTGGAAAACTTCGAGCTGGTTGCCACCCAGCTGAAAAGCTGCTTCGAACGCTGCCAGGGTATCTTAGAAAGAAACTTCAGCGTCGAAATTCTACAAACAAATCACGCCATCCTCAGACGTTGTAATGAACTGTTAAATGTAAGAAAACCCGATCTTTACATGTCGCCACATGTACATTACTTGGTGGAAAAGAAATTGGATCTTATGGATCGAGTTGTTGTGACCAAGACTGATCCCTCAAAGTGCTTAGCTGAAGGTCAAGACAGCATGGACGTAAAAGAAAGGAAGGAGACATATTTTGTCATTGTTACAAAGGATTCAGAAGGATTTCAATGTTATCAACAAGATGATAAAGTCAAAGTCGACATATTGACTCCAGAAGGTGATCAAGTAAAAACAGACATTAAAGACACCATAGACGGCAAATACACAGTGACATATACACCACAAGGTGCCGGACAACACAGAGTGGAGATCCGTGTGAATGGAGAGCTGCTGACTGGTAGTCCCTGGATTGTGCAGGTTCATCAACATGAATATCAATTTGCCTTTCAGTTTGGTTCAAAAGGGAAGGGACGAGGAGAATTTGATGGCGTTTACGATATTGATGTGAGTGACAAAACGGGAACGATTGCTGTTGCAGAAGTGCGGAATAAAAGAATTCAACTGTTTAGCTCAGAAGGAAAGTTTCGAAGTGAGCTAAAAATTGATGGTGAACCTTGGTCTTTGGCATTTACAGACTCTGGCGACCTGCTGACTTTAGTTCCGAGAAGCGGCAATAAGCTTCGTGTGTTCAGTGAGGAGGGGCACTTCATCAAACACATCAATGATAAACATCTTGATGAACCATGTCGCCTTTCCATTGCGAGTGATGGTCGTATAATCATAGCTGACTGGTCGGACAAGAAAATCAAGGTCCTCTCCCCTGATGGGAATGACTTGCTCCAATCCTTCAGTGCCCCTGATTGTGATAAAAACCTATTCTATGCTATTTATCACCAGAACAAATTCTTTGTTTCTTATTACCTTGCTAATTGTGTCAAGGTATTTGACAAAACAGGAGTGTATTTACATGACATCGGCTGTAAGGGGTCCAATGATGGCCAGTTTGATGGTCCTTGTGGACTCGTTATTGACAAGTACAACCGACTCATTGTGTGTGATTCACGTAACCACAGACTGCAACTCTTTACTCTGAGCGGCAAGTTTTTGAGTAAAATTGATGGACAGTATTTCAAAAATGGCTTTCTGCCTTCTTACGTTGCTATAAACAGTGATGGCAGTCTCATAATAGACGACTTCTTCAACAGCCGCATTTCTGTTTTCCATTAAGATGTGATATGTTTTTGCTTTATTATGATAAGGTTAACGTTTTCCAATCAGCAAGCCGAGAATTAAGTAATGAATAATGAAAGTGCATTGCATGAGCTCTAATAAGGTCTGAGAAAAGAAGCTTTGAAAAATTCCATATTTTACAAAGAATATATGTTATCAGTAACGCCTTTGTTACCCAAGAATTTATCAGTTCTTGATGGCTAATAACTGGTTCTTTATCAAAGCTAAAAGGCTGAAAATTGGAGGTTTAACTAAAGTTTAACAAGTTCTTTTAGCATTTGAAGTCAATTTTTAAATAACATGATTGATGCCATATGTGCAAACTTGTATGTTAATGAAACAAAATGTAAAGAAAGCCAAGATTCCCTTATACCTTTCTAATGAAAAGAGCTACGCACTAGAATCTGCAACTTCCCTGGTGGAAAGCAAGAGATAAACGGGGAAAACTCTACTGGAAAAAAAAAATTAGTTTCAAATGGATAATTTTGGAGGCATTTTGTTTTGTTATCTTTTCTGTGAATTAAGTGTTTGCTTATAATTTGTTCTCAGTGTTTTAAAGGTAGCTATTGTAAGCAGTAATCAACCACGTTCCGAGGGCGCTTCTCCCTCCAAGTAATTGGGAAAAGCCCTTGGAACAAAGTTGTGCAGTGATGTGTTAAGCTGGTTACACCTTTCGCCAATTAAGGACAAGCACTTTTCTGTCGAGATTAGATTTAAAAAGGAAAATTTGAATTGACGTAGAATTTGTTTTCATTTTAACATGGCTTATCAGTCGTGCAGAAGTCTACTTGAATTTCATAAATAAACTCTTTAATCAACTTTGACTGATCACAATCTTCTCTTATCTAACGCTGTACAAGACTTAAGCCTGGTTTTCACTAGCGACGCAAGCGCAACCGCCAGCATAACAGCGCTTATTTCACCGTCAAAACCAGGTTGAGACAAGCATAAGCACAAACACAAGGATCAAAATTTCCTTTTCCTTGTGCTTGCGCAGTTATGCTTGCGTTGGCGTTCGCTTGCGTTGTGTGAAAACGAAAACATAAACAGCGTAAGCACAAGGAAATTTGCCAATTAAAGCACTCGTTCTAGATTCCTCTTGGATCTGAGCATTTGAACAAAATGGCGGATTGTGCTTGTGCTTGCGCTTGTACCTGCGTCCCTAGGGAAAAGCAGTCTTTATCGTCCACGGTTTCTGCATAAGTTTTAAAAAACCTCAACTTGCTTTGTTTTTTAGCTTCAATTTGACGCTTTCACTTTCAGTGTTCAATTCAAAGTGTTCTTAGTGGTCTTTATTTTAAAATCAATTTTCATTTTAAATGTACAGCCAACATCTCACCATCAAAAGAATATTCCATTTTCGGGTTTTTGTTTACCTTCGTTTTATGAGAAAAAAGAGACGAATTGTAGCTCTGAAGTAAAAAGCTCCGTTCTCAGTGCCGCTTAGGCCATTAATTTGTTTGAGTTGGCTGGTGTTGGTGGTCATTTGATATTTAGCAGAATGATACAAACGGGAAGTAACTTTTTAACATTGCAGGGATATTGGAACTGTGCTGGGTCACTATCGGAGCAATATAGGGCCGATACTTGAGCCACACTTGAGCAATACAAAATCAATATTGGAGCATCAATAGATCTTAATTGGATAAATACAGGACTTGCTACGATTCATTACTTGTCTTATCTAGAACATCAGCGTTTTTAGTTTAAAAGGTTCTACCAAACATGAAAGTGAAAAAGAACAGCTGAAATGTAAGGGCGGTGACTTCAATTCGACGAGACACGTTTGCCTTAAGGCCATGTTACACGAGGCAATTTTTCTTGCAACTCGCAACGCAACGATGACGAATAAAAAACTTCAAGTTGCAGAGGGTATGTTACACGTTGGCAACTTCTTTCGCAACTTGCAACGCGTACAATAACAAACAAGATGGCGGACGCGCTAAGAAGCCGAAAGATGAGCTCTGATTGGCCCATTCTGACAAAATTGCGCTGTGAGTTGCAGAGGGGATGTCACACGCAAGCAACTTGTTTCGCAACGTTGCGAAAAGTAGAGGGTCGTTCGACTTTTCTCGCAACTCGCAACGCAACAATTGCAGTTGCAAAATGGAGTGTTACACGTGAATTTTTTCTCGCAACTTGCAACGCAACGTTTGTTGCGATGCGAGTTGCAAGAAAAATTGCCTCGTGTAACATGGCCTTTATTGTTTACTTATTTATTTTGTTTGAATTGCCTTGTTTTTCACTGCTTAGAGAATCCCCGCTATTACTACAGAATAAATGTAGACCCGAAGAAATAACGTTTGAAATATCTGTTCGATTTTTTTTTTTTGCAAAGAGTTTGTTTGTATCAGGAAAAATGAATGTTAGGATCGCCTATCTTTGCTTTCAAATTTCCTTTCTCTATTTTTTCAGTACGCTAAAAACTGCTAGTACTTAATACTTTTAGGAGCCTTCGCCCACATTGTACGACGTAAACAAGACTGAATAATCGCAAAAGTCTTAAGGCCCGTGCAAACGCTCGCAACAACACGCAACATTGTTGCGGCCAACAATGTTGTTTCTTGTTGCGAGATGTTAGCCGATGTGTGCAAACGCTCGCAACAAGTCACAACATGTTGGGTCTTTAGATGAGAATACAAAGGACTCTGGGACGTTTTCCATCTCCGACGCCATGTTGATTTCTTGTTCGCATGTATTTGTGGGGATACGTGGCATGTAGTGCGCGTGCGCCGGCGCAACATTGTTGGATGTGCTGTGCAAACGAACGCAACATTGTTGAACCATGCTTCGATGACCGCGAAACAATAGAAATGTTGGACTTGTTGCCTCTGAAGTTTGACCAGTTTCAAACTTCATCCAACAACTTCCAACAAGTCGCAACAACACACAACATGGTGTGCAAAGGCTAGCAACATGTTGGGCCCAACAATGTTGCGAGCGTTTGCACGGGCCTTTACGATAGTACCGTTATTTCGTCAACGTGGCCGTCACAGATATAAAAGTCCCTTTTCACTCTGATACTTGACAGAAGGGATACCCCACACAAACATTTGTTGCTTTCATAGAGCTACGTATTTTCAAGGCTTTTGATTGTCTCTGATAGAGCGATATGTGAATAGACATTTTAAAGCTAAAATACGCTATATCATTGTTTCTTTTAAATCTTGAAAATTTATTTTAAGGTTATCACCCTTCTAATGAAATTTGAGATTGTGGCCTTTTTGTGATAAGCAGCCAGACACACTTTGGAAACTTCGAGATAAAAAAAGGATAAAAAAGGGCAAGTCCATGTATCATGCAACATGTATTGACTACTAACCGAGCGCGATGGTCGCACTGGGGAATATTGGCCCAAGGTCGTGGCAGTAGGGACCGAGCGCGGAAACACGACCGAGGTTGGTAAGTTGTTCATTATATGGCATCGTTTCTTTGAGGGAGCGGACCCCTTCTCCGCTTGGTAAATGTTCGTCTTCCATCAGCTAACTTTGAAAGGTAAACTTTTCCGTGTAAAACTAAATTTCGCTTGCTATAATTGTACTGTTGTGATGAAAAATAAAGTCCGCTTTCTAAAAACATTTTGTGTTTCACTCAACTTGAATTTCCAGGGAGAGAAAAAAAATACGGAAACGCGCCGTTTCCACGGCAATGAGCAAAAGAGTGTTGCTAATCAGAGTGAGAATTGCTTGCCATATAATAAAGTGCAGTTAATAAATACCTGGGTCTTTTGGGAGCAGCCATCCATTTCTGGAACTTGTGTAGTGAGAAGCAGTATTGGTGCTATTGCGCACAGTGCAGAGTCGAGTAGCACTAATAGGCTGCCATGGACTTCACCAGGGTCCTCAAGGGAGAAAGGCACAAACAGTAAATGATAAAACGCGGGAAAATCACAAAACATTTCGGTATCAATGGCTTAAGGCTCCATCGTCGTCATCGTCTGCGAAGCCGAATGGTTAGGGTGCTGGACTTGAGACATCCGGAGGTCCCGGGTTCAGGAGCCCGTTTCTCGAAAGTCCCGAAACTTTACGGGCCATTTTTGGGTGTCACAATTCCCTTTGTATCTCAAGAACGGAGAGGATTTAAGTCGTCAAACTTGACAGTCAGTTTGCATTTTGTTGCTTTGAAAACGTGTTAAAAGATCGACCTTCCAAAATAAGCGGTTGGCAATTTCTCAACTGGTTTTTCGGGCCCGAAAAGTTTCCGGGACTTTCGAGAAACGGGCCTCAGGTCCCGTTCAGGCGACCAGCTGGAGTTGCTGTGAGTGTTCACCGGCTCAACTCCAACTGGTTTGCCTCCCACCAGCTGGGATTCTTAACTCTGTCCTGTTCATTTTTTATAAAATAATCAGGATAGTACGCGCAGTCTCATTGGTCAATACCTGTGTTTAGATGGGAGTATATAAACGTGGCTGTGACATCCCACAAATTTTGATTGGTTGATGTTCGGGTGTTACGAGACGCTCGTCGCGGTTTTTATCGGCTGGTAGGAAAAATGAACAAGGAAGTAAAAGAAAGAAAGGAAGGAGACATATTTCGTCATTGTTATAAAAGATTCAGAAGGATTTCAATGTTATCAACAAGATGATAACATCAAAGTCGACATATTGACTCCAGAAGGTGATCAACTAAAAACAGACATTAAAGACACCAAAGACGGGAAACACACAGTGACATACACACCACAGTGTGAAGGGCAACATAGAGTATCGCTTCTTGTAAATGGACAGCCGCTGGGTGGTAATTCTTGGATTGTTCCGGTCCATCAGCATCAATATCAATTTGCTTTTTCCGTTTTTTTTGATATTGAAGTAAGGCAGAAAACGGGAACGATTGCTATTGTAGAATAATGGAATCAAAGAATTCAACTGTTTAGCTTAGAAGGAAAGTTTCAAAGTGAGATAAAAATTGATGGTGCACCTTTTTCTGTGGCATTTACAGACTCTGGTGACCCGCTGACTTTCGTTCCGGAAAGCGACAATAAGCTTCGTGTGTTCAGTGAGGAGGGTCACTTCATAAAACTCATCAACGATAAACATATTAATCAACCCTTTCTCCTTTCCATTGCGGGTGATAGTCGTATGATCATAACTGACTCTGGGGACAAGAAAATCAAGGTCCTCTCCCCTGACGGGAATGACTTGCTCCAGTCCTTCAGTGCCCCAGACTGTGATGAATTCGCATTCTGCGCTATTTATCACCAGGAGAAATTCTTTGTTTTTTATGAATCTGCTAATGGTGTCAAGGTATTTGACAAAACTGGAGCGTATTTACATTTGTTATTTCGACTTTACCACTGTAATTCA
>NC_090893.1:22697117-22714617 GCF_036669925.1 Montipora capricornis
TGTTAAAATTGTTGGGCCCGGAAGGAAAAGAGCTGCTTGCATGGTCCATAGCAGCGAATTGCAATTATCCATTGTTGTTTCGCTCAAGCGAGCCAGGCAGCGCGCGTTGAAATCTGACAGGCTCGTCTCAGGGTTTTCGAGAGTTTTGTAAAGTAGCGGACATATTTCTGAAAGCACCGGACGTGACATTTTTTGGCACAGCAAGGCGTGAATTTCCCAGGCAAGGCTGGAGTTCACTCAAATTCTCTTTATAAACTAAGTCAAAAAACTATGATAATAAAAATGAAACAAATTCCTCAAATATTAGCATCAAGGTACCCGACATGGAGTGGGAAACGACCGGACGAAACCTCCGGCCTCTGCCCTCAAACGGAAACCCTGCTCGTCTCTATACGTGCCCTCGGGCGTGAGAAAAGCGTTACGGGATGATCCCTTTATTATGAGACGACTGGGAACAAGTCAACGCCAGGATGACGTATATTTATATATAATTAAGATAGCACAACACAAAAACGCTAACCTCATTTTGACACGAAAATGCTTTACTGTTGCCATAAAAACTATCCAGTTAAGCTCGCATATTATAAAACATGATGAATTCATAAAGGCCACCTTTTCCAGCGAACAATTTTTTGAAACAAACAACATATTTGCTCTTAGAGGCGAAAACCTCTTCCTATTTCATTGCGTGCGTGAAGACAAGAAACTCAATCGTGTCAAATTACCATGTACTTCAGGTTCAAACCCTTTCCTGAAGAACATTTTCCTTGAATAACAAGAAAATGCTTTACTATTGCCATAAAAACTATCCAGTACACATATGATAAAACATGATGAATTCATAAAGGCCACCTTTTCCAGCGAACAATTTTTTGAAACAAACAACATATTTGCTATTATTGCGTGCGTGACGAGAAAAAACTCAATGGTGTCAAATATGCGCAATATTACAACAAACTAAAATTTCAGGATCAAACCGTTTCCATGAAGAACCGTTTCCTTGAATAATGAAGCACAAAATAGACGACAAGCTTTCTTTCAAAAAATTCTTGGCCGTCACTTTACCTGAAGACTGTGCAGAGTTGATCACAGATCCACTTAAGGTGTTCGATTCGTTCTCTGTCTTTGTTGAACCCATAAGTTACCAGAGAATTTTCCATTTGATTTCAGTGTTCTACATAACAGCACACTTGGTAAATATTATTTTAGAAATGCAGCTCACTTTGATTTCTGCTCGACGGGCGACAGATTGTTGTCGAAGTCCATTACTCGTCGCTTTTGAGATTCCAGGTGTTGGTTTTCACCGCCTGCGTAGTTTATCCAACTGACTTTCCATTATTGAGCTCCATAAGGGTATATTTTGTTTAACGATCCAGTAAAACGCCATTCGCGTTACATGACTTTCGACGCCATTGCAGGCTAAGTTAATTATTCTACTGTGTCCACCAGAGAAATCTACGCAGTTCCACTACCCTCTGGATCCTAAGAAAATACGCGCAGAAGGCTCTATGCACAAAGATACCACTTACCAGGGGAGTGACAGGCAAGACTTTTACCGACACGGAAGAAAAGAAAAAAAATAACACCGAACAAATGCCCTCCACTTCTAGACTGGGATTGCCATAAGGCAACCCAGTAAAAAACAAACTCGGTGATCGAATGATAAAACAATTATTGATCTCGGTTATCGCAAAATATCGTGATTTGTCAGTGTCTCGCAGATCAATTATTTGCCGAAGCCGAAGGCTGAGGCAAATAATTGATCTGCTCGCCACTGACAAATCACGATATTTTGCTCAACCTCGTCCAATAATTGTTAATTATCCATTGTTGTTTCTTTCAAGCGAGCCAGGCAGAGCACGTTGAAATATGACAGGCTCGTCTCAGGGGTTTCGACAGTTTTGTAAAGTAGCGGACATATTTCTGAAAGCACCGGACGTGACATTTTTTGGCACAGCAAGACGTGAATTTCCCAGGCAAGGCTGGAATTCCCTCAAATTCTCTTTATAAACTAAGTCAAAAAATTATGATAATAAAAATGAAACAAATTCCTCAAATATTAGCATCAAGGTACCGGACATGGAGTGCGAAACGACCGGACGAAACCTCCGGCTTCTGTCCTCAAACGAAAACCCTGCTCGTCTCTGTACGTGCCCTCGGGCGTGAGGAAAGCGTTACGGGATGATCCCTTTATTATGAGACGACTGGGAACAAGTCAACGCCAGGATGACGTTTATTACGTCTGCGTTCGCAGGCTAGATGACGTTAGGCTCTCAAAGACAAAAGGCTAAAGCGATAATGCTTGTTTACAAACATTGACGTCACGTTTCTTTTGATATTCAAATTTGCCAACCACGGAACAAAAGAAGGCATTGTTTCAACAGCCGATTAGCTTCTGGTTGGCGTATTAATAACAATGGCTGACCTCACAAGAAACATCGCTATGGTTAAACACGGTTTCAAAGTGTAGCGCTATCCACCGGATAAATCACTATCAAGTGGATAAGTAATAGCGAAACCAATTGCGATATCCAATGGATAGTGATTTATGCGGTGGATAGCATTATCCACTTTTTGAACAACTGGGGCCAGTATTTGACATAATTATCACCGTTTATCCACAGGAGATCTACGACGGCCACGGCGACGCAAACGTTATGTTAGGCAACGTTTACAGGAACGCGGTTTCATATCATCATCAAAATCGAGGCGGTTTGGAAGTGTTTACACCGAACCGTTTTTGCCAGAAAATCCAAGTCGTGATGGTATAAGCGAGCGCTGCACTACGTGCTAAATTTACTATATTGAATTAAACAGTGCAAGTTTCGTGCCAAAATAGTAACCGTATTCAAATCGATGCGGTTTCGCTGCTTACGCGACCGATGAAACCGCATCGTTTTGAAAACGCTCACTTTTGGCTTTTTCAAATCGACACGGTTTCCGCAACAGTCTCGATCGGTGTCGTGTAAACAGAAAATGTAGCCGCATCGAAAACGATGCGGTTACAAATGAAACCGCGTTTTTGTAAACGTCATCTTAAAATACAGAATATAACTTAACACAATCCCAATTAGTTCTTTCGCAATTATGCCATCTCGTTCACGTAGTAAACTGTGGGCGAATTATCCTTAAACTATATCCATACGAACGGTTTCAGAGCAAAAAGATAGAATAGCTGTGGTTACACACACCTTGAGCCTTCCAGGTTTCATGTTACCCTTGGGGATACGGTTACACAGTAAAAGACTCCCGTCAGGGTAAAATATAATTAGATATGAGTTCACTGACCTTGCAAATTATTTCTGTTTTATGATTGGCCAAGCCACTTCAGGGAGCAGATAAACCGTACTTTTCAATTCAGGAAGTGGCATGGGAAGTTCTTTTGGTTTTTTTTATGTATCCATGAGAACAACCCAGGGGCACTTTCGGTCTAGGGAAAGCAGGATACACACAAAAACGTCCCTGCTATTGCCCGTGGGTAAACGTTATTTACCCATTGGTAAAATGGCTGAAGTAGCCACAGCTAATGAAAAGTTCGCAATTGTTCGCTTAAGCTTGGTTTTCGCTAGCGATGCAAACACAAGCACAAGCACAGGTATACGCAGCTTTTCTAATAAGGTCGACATAAGCATCAAAATTAACCACCGCAACCGCCATTTTGTTCAAATGCTTAGACGCAGGGAATATGGAACGAGCGTTTTAATCGGTCAGTCCCAAAAATTCCTTGTGTTTATACTGCGTTTCGTTTTCACACGACGCAAGCGCGCAAGCACCAGGAAAAGGAAGAATTTTGATCCATAAGCTTTTGCTTGCGCCTGCGCGTTTTCACGGTGAAATAAGCGCTCTTATGCTTGGGCTTGGTGCTTGCGTCGCTAGTGAAAACCAGGCTTTACGCTGTTGTCAAAACCTCAACTTTGGTGATTTCACGTTGTTGTTATGCAGAGGACGGCAAAAATACTCTTATTTTGTGACGTTTTCGTAGCCGTAGCCGTCGTCGTTTCTTGAACTCCTTAATATTACTTTTAACCTGGAAAAGGGCGGACGTGGGGAACTGAGGCGAGGAACGTAGAAGAAATCGAGGCGGGAGGGGGTGTCTCATTAAGTGTCACTGAAACACAATCAATGCATTCAAAAGATAAACAATGCTGTTTAATGATGGTATACGGTACACTCTGTGCATATGCCATGGTGCTTGCTATAAAGGGAAGCCTTCACCGGTAGTAGATTTTTAGTTTAACTGCAATTTCCGTTCGATAAATCGGAAAATAAGAACACCTAAAATGATAACTGGTGCCTCTTGTTTTGAACATCTCATTTACTCTAAAATCGGGTGCGATTAATCAGAACATATCATGTTAAAATTGTATCTCTAAGTAATTTTCTTGAGATCAAAAGTTTAAAAAGTCAAATGAATGTCGATACTACGTGGTTTTAATATCTCAAGTAACATATGTATTATATATCAGTTATCCCAGACCAGACATCAAGTAAGCAAAATTATCCAGTGTTTCCTCCTAATAAAACAAAGAAAAGGAAATAAAGATTAGCCTTTCAATGTAAAATTAGCGCCGTGCCCACCAAATTTTTGTTATCCCTTCCTTTTGTTCATGCTTATCAGGATTTTATACGTAGGAACAACCGTAAAGTAGGCATTGTTGTTTAATAGTACTGACATGAGGCAGCAGATAACCTAGTAACCTTTGTGGCTGTCTTAATTGGTGTTTTTAGAAGAACCCGAAGAAGGCATAAGCGAAAACAGGACTAATAAATTAGCTCATTGAGTACGGCACCAACTCATAAAGAGTCGTCTCGTCTGATGTTACTGCGCGGCCTGCATAAACCTCTTTCAATGTGCTTGTTTCGCGTGTGGGAAAGTTGTTGGCTTGCGTTTTTATTAACAATAATCCGTTTCGTATAAATGCGATTGAGTCCTGATGCCCTCATAACAAGGCGAGTTTTAGCTTGTAAAGAAATTCCGAACCAACCACCCGGCTTAAAAATTGCTGCAGAAACAGGCTCAGTTACCGCCCGTGTGCGAAATGTCAACTCAAGAAGAGACATCTGCCAGGATGCGAAAACAAAATCAGTGCTCAAGTTGAAGTTCTTCTCTTCAAGCTGCCTTATAGCCCAGACTAAAAAGAAAGTTAGCAAATCACATGGATTTTCAGCTTGAGCTGGAGTTAAGAACTTCCGCCCTATAATTCGGCGACAAGATCATCAATAGTCGCGCGCGTCATGCAAGTTTACCCAATGACATCACACATCAAAACCCGCCCTTTCAATGGTCCCTACTAAAATCTACACGGAATCTTACATTACACTTTTCACAGCACGATCGAGAATTTTTCTGCCTGCTGCAATACCTCGCGCGGCATTGAACTGGCAGCCTCGCAAACCTCGAGTCTTCGCTCGGCTTGCTCGTGGGCAATAAACAATACGTTAAGTGAAGTGTCTATGCGAATGTTTTTAGCAGAGAGAAAAAATGTTTTGATGGAGCCGAAGTAAATTCCAGATGTTTCCAGTGGTTTCCGGCCGCCACTTTTGGTGTCCCCATGCATAGAATCTGCGTACTGATCCATACTAAACACTATTATAATTTTGAGTGGTACTCTTTGCCGAATAACTCGAGTTTGGAATTTCGCACAACCCTAAAACTTTGACACGCTTTTCTACAACATCTCAATTTCTTGACTTAATGGTTAATCCGTTATTGGTGAAGATTGGTCTGGATCTGGTATTTAAGAACTATAGGCCAGTAAGTAACCTACAGTTTGTGTCAAAACTAACTGAAAGATCTGATTTTAAACATGAGCATATGATGGCAAATGGCATTTATCCCTTGTTTCAGTCTGCATATCGACAACATCACAGCACTGAGACTACATTACTGAGAGTAATGAATGATATTCTTCTAAAGATGAACTCCCATTATATAACGTTGCTGGTTTATTGGATCTCAGTGCAGCATTTGACACAGAGGGCTTACCATTTAAATGAAATTTTCGGTGAGAATGTTTCGACAAATGGTACTGCACGTTCTGTACTTAAACAAAGAAAATGGGAATGTGCCGTATCATTTGCCAGAAAAGCGGGTTGTTCCAGTTGAGAAACAAATGAAACGGTATATTTTCTCTGGCACTTGTAATTGTGGACAAACGGTACAGACATTTCCGGGAATTCCGGTCAAAGCGAGAAAAAGGGATTGCCTCGAAAGGTACTACCTTTTTTCCGAAAACATTCCACCGAGATGAACCGTTCCATTTGAATTCTCTCCGGAATTACCGAAAATTCCATTCAAATGGTAAGCGCTTACAGTAACCCATGATGTGTTGCTCGATTGTTTGCATAATGAAGTTGGTCTACGTGGAAATGCTCTCAATTGGTGCTACTCCTATCTTTCTCAAAGAAGTCAGCGAATCTCTATACATGAAACTCTGTCAAATAATTTTGACTTGGACTGTGGTGTTGCCTTGGGCCTTAATCATTTGTAGTTTATGCGTCTAAGCTATTTACTATCATAGAGAAACATCTTCCTAACGTACATTGTTTTGCTGATGAGACGAAATTGTATCTTGGTTTTAAGTCTGATGATACGTCTAGTCTGGATGAAGCTATTAGTGTTATGAATAGATGTATCAGTGACTTAAGGAATTGAATAATTGGGGATAGGTTAATGATTAATGATGATAAAACTGAGTTGATTAAGTGGAGGAAGGACGAAAGGTAAGAAAAAGCGGAGGAAGCCGTTTTCTTTTTTATCCCCCCTAAAAATCCAGGCCCCATTTTTATAAATTACATCCCCAAAAAAGGAGAAAACCCCTTTTTAGACAGTTCATAATAACCTAGGTTGAAAAAAATCAACCTAGGTTGAAATTAAATGAACCTGAATTTAATTTCAACCTGTAACATAGCCATTAAAGCGTACCCTGTTTGATATTCACTCTTATTAGTATTACTAATTAAGTTTATTATCATTAGTATAAATATTCTGTTTTAGTAATATACATGTAATTAGTTTTACTAATTTGAATTTTATTTTAGTATTTTAAATTGTAAAGCGTAGTTGATCAGTGAATGTAAATAGCGCTCTAGAATCTATTAAATAATAATAATAATAATAATAATAATAATAATAATAATAATAATAATAATAATTATAATCATTTGACTATGAAACATTGCTTAAAATCATTTTAAGATTAAAAAAAATTGCTAAAAAGCGACGACGTTTCGACGTTAGCTAAACGTCATTATCAGGTCAAAATATGTGAGTGAGTTTCGGTCTATAAATACTAAAAAAACAATAGCTAGTTAAAAGCTGTAACATGAGTAAATAATTATTCTTTGAGTAAATATGAGTAAATATGAGTAAATAATTATTATTTACTTATGTTACAGCTTTTAACCAGCTATTGTTTTTTTAGTATTTATAGACCGAAACTCACTCACATATTTCGACTTGATAATGACGTTTAGCTAACGTCGAAACGTCGTCGCTTTTTAGCACTTTTTTTTAAATCTTAAAATGATTTTAAGTAATGTTTTATCGCAATTTTTCATAGACAAGTGTTTTTCAAAATCACTTCTTGTTCGAATAATGATAATGATAATGATAATGATAATGATAATGATAATAATAATAATTATTATTATTATTAATTGAATGTTAAGCAATTTTATTTTTTCTTTGCGTGACGCGAAAACCAAGAACTGAGCAAATACGCATTTTCCCGCGTTTTCTTTTCAAAATTTTGTTCATACAGAAGTCGTAGAGGCTCTTTTGAACGGTCACAAGCAGTCCTAACTGATGATTCTCAAACGATGTCTTCCTCACTCCTCAGAATCTAAGCAAAGCATCGGAACTATTGCGTCATCCATGATGGTTTAGGAAAACCATCGACAGGGGGAATAAGGAATAAGGAAGAGAGGACCGTCATTTAGTTCAGTCCATCACTACAATCGGAAATTGTCGTTCCATTTTCAGCGGTTCGTCCGACCGGTTTCTGGATGGTCGGTTTGGCTTAATGGTAAGCACCCTGAGTTTTCAGCAAAAACAAAATCTCAGGTTGGGTGTTAGTTCTTGATGAAGTGCAGTAAAATGCCATGCACTCGATTAGACCACAGTAGCGGGGTCATCCACTGACCGCACAGAGTCCCGGGATTTCAGTGACGTCACTATTTCACACGCCCTCATTTTTGCGTTGCTTGGCTTCATCATGGATGTTCAACAGCTTTTCAAGATTCTTAAAAAGGAAGCAGAATGCCCATTGTGCATAGAGACTGTCAAAAATCCCAAGACATTACCATGTCTTCACTCATTTTGCCTGGAGTGTCTCGACAGACATGCAAACTTCGCAAGGAGACAGCTAAAAGCGACAATCAAATGTCCGGTTTGCCAGACTTCATTTCAAATTCCCGAAACAGACACCTTCGAGAATTTGCCGTCATCGTTTCATCTCAACCGATTGGTTGATGTTCTGGCTCTAGAAGATGGCAGCGTACAGTCTCAAAGATGCAACAGTTGTGACGAGAACAACACGGCAACATGTTACTGTTTCGTGTGCCAGGATTTTCTGTGCGCATCTTGTTTTGAAGCTCACCAACGCTTGAAGGCCACAAGGGGTCATCGCAATGTTTTGATGGACAAACTGCAAGCGCAAGATGTGCAAGAGTTGATCCACAGACCCGTGATGTGTTCACAGCAATATCATGAAGATCAACCCCTCGAATTTTACTGCGAAGACTGTAAAGTTCTGATTTGCCACAAATGTACTGTAGTGAGTCACGATCGACACTCTAAGACAGACACTCAGAAAGCAGCACAAGAACAAAAGATGCAAATGTCCGACGCTGTGGCCAAAGTGAAAGCGGAAATGGTCAGATATGAGAGTGAAATTAAGAAACAAACTGACCTAAGAAACAAAAACAAAATTGAAATTTTGAACGAGGAAAAGAAAATGACAGACACTGTGGAAAAATTGATTCGTGATTTGCGAGAACACGAGAGGAAAATGAAGGACAAGTTTCGTGAAATTTATGAAGCGGAACAGAAACATCACGCAACGCGACTGGAAAACTTCGAGCTGGTTGCCACCCAGCTGAAGAGCTGCTTCGAACGCTGCCAGAGTATCTTAGAAAGAAATTTCAGCGTCGAAATTCTACAAACAAATCACGCCATCCTCGGACGTTGTAATGAATTGTTAAATGTAAGAAAATCCGATCTTTACATTTCGCCACATATACATTACTTGGTGGAGAAGAACTTGGATCTTATGGATCGAGTTGTTGTCACCAAGACTGATCCCTCAAAGTGCTTAGCTGAAGGTCAAGACAGCAAGGAAGTAAAAGAAAGGAAGGAGACATATTTCTTCATTGTTACAAAGGATTCAGATGGATTTCAATGTTATCAACAAGATGATAAAATCAAAGTCAACATATTGACTCCAGAAGATGATCAACTAAAAACAGACATTAAAGACACGAAAGACGGCAAATACACAGTGACATACACACCACAAGGTGCCGGAGAACACAGAGTAGAGATTCTCGTTAATGGACAGCCGCTTACTGGTAGTCCTTGGATTGCGCAGGTTCATCAGCATCAATATCAATTTGCCTTTCAGTTTGGTTCACAAGGGAAGGGACAAGGAGAATTTGATGACATTTGCGATATTGATGTGAGTCAGAAAACGGGAATGATTGCTGTTGCAGATGGGCGGAATCAAAGAATTCAACTGTTTAGCTCTGAAGGAAAGTTTCGAAGGGAGATAAAACTTGAGGGTGAACCTCGGTCTGTGGCATTTACAGACTCTGGCGACCTGCTGACTTTAGTTCCGGGAAGCGACAATAAGCTTCGTGTGTTCAGTGAGGAGGGTCATTTCATCAAACACATCAATGATAAACATCTTGATAAACCAAGTCGCCTTTCCATTGCGAGTGATGGTCGTATAATCATAACTGACATGTCGGACAAGAAAATCAAGGTCCTCTCCACTGCCGGGAATGTCTTGCTCCAATCTTTTAGTGCCCCAGATTGTGATAAATTCCCATTCTATGCTATTTATCACCAGAACAAATTCTTTGCTTCTTATTACCATGCTAATTGTGTCAAGGTCTTTGACAAAACAGGAGTGTATTTACATGACATTGGCTGTAAGGGGTCCAATGCTGGCAAGTTTGATGGTCCTTGTGGAGTCGTTATTGACAAGTACAACCGACTCATTGTGTGTGATAGAGGTAACCATAGACTGCAACTCTTAACCCTGGGCGGCAAGTTTTTGAGTAAAATTGATGGAAAGTATTTCAAAAATGTCTTTTGGCTTTCTTGCGTTGCAATAAACAGTGGTGGCAATCTCATAGTAGGCGACCACGTCAACAGCCGCATTTCTGTTTTCCATTAAGATGTGACATAGTTTTGCTTTATTAGCATAGGGCTAACGTTAGCGAACGTTTTCTAATCAGTCAGCTCTAATAAGCTCTGAGCAATGATGCTTTGAAAATTCGAAATTTTACAAAGAATATTATTGTATCAGTAGCGCCTTTGTCACCCAAGAATTTATCAGCTTTTGATGGCTAATAACTGGCTCGTTATTAAAGCTAAAAGGCTTAATTTGGAGGTTTAACTAAAGTTTAGCAAGTTCTTTTAGCATTTGAAGTCAATTTTTAAATAGGACGATTGATGCCATCTGTGCAAATTCGTATGTTAATTAAACAAAATGTAAAGAAAACCATCGTCATCTCAAAATTTAGCTTTGCACTTTCATAAGTCTTTTTTGATTATTTCATCTTCAGGATCTCGTTTATGATAAAAAATAAGCGCAAGTTATCCAAAAAACAATTGGTACAAGGAATTTTAGAGTAAGAATAGGAGGTTTTCACTTTACGTCATCGCCGCCATGTTGGTGGACAAAAAAAAAAAGATGTCTCATTAATTAGCTTCTTTTGTTCGTCCAGCAGCAATAGACCTTATTCACGATGGCCGCCATGTTGGATTTGCTATTATCATGCAAACTAGCTACACACTTCTGAGGGGGCAAACAACACAAGTTCGAGAGGTTATAACGAACATCTTAGCCACACGGATGATTTGTTTCACGTTCATTGAATGTTTATCACCTAAGTAGTAAAATAAAATTATTACACAAGTTACTTCAGTGAAAAATGAGCAGATAACGAAGTAAAAGTCAAAATGTCAAAGGATATCAAAAGATATAAAATTATTATAAAAGGCACCTAATTCTAAATTCTTAAATGTACTTTTAGCACTGTTATTTCAATATTTCGACAAACCGATTTTCCGCAATTTGCCTTTTTTCCAATGTTTGCCTCCAAACATAGCAGATGGCTAATTTGCATGACAATTTGAAAACCAACATGGCGGCTATCGTGAATAAGGCCTATTGTACATTGCAGCATTGTTATCTGTGTCTCTAGAAATTGGTTGCAAACCACTTATAGAGAACAAAAGATTCGCATTCGAATGCTCCCGTTAAATCCTCAAAATGTCGTTGTTAATTAAGCAGAGTACCGCAAACAAATGATGTGCTAACTGATGCGTGCCACATGTGCAGCACGATTATTTTTCCTGTTTAATTAAACCAATGATATTGTTGTTTTGTGGTAAACGTTTTGCTTAAGGGCCTGGGGTCTGTTTCTCGAAAGTCCCGAAAACTTTTCGGGCTCGAAAAGTAGTATGTACAACAGCCAACCACTTGTTTTGGAAAGCCGATCTTTTATCGTGTTTTCATGGTAACAAAAAGAAAAATGACTTTGAAATTTGACTACTCAAATCCTCTCCGCTCTTGAGATACAAAGGGAATCGTGAAACCCGAAAATGGCCCGTAAAGTTTCGGGACCTTCGAGAAACGGGCCCCTGGCCAAACGGGAAGTGTTTGCCGTTTAAGGACGTTCGCGCTAATTGTTTGTGCGCGACGTTACTGCGCAGGTAACGCGACTGTAACGCGTCACGCATTACTTCGAGCATTTTTTAAACCTTTGCAAAAACCGTGGACGATACGTCTTGAACAGCGTTGGATCAGAGAAGATCGTGATCAGTCAAAATTGATGAAAAAATATTTATGAAAGTCAAGTAGACTACTGCACGACTGATATTCGCGTTGTTTATCAGTCGTCCACTAGTCTACTTGACTTTGACAAATATTTCTCAGGCCGCGGCATTAGTTAAAATAACATGACAAAAACGCCGGGGAAAAAATTCCAGGCCGAAAAAGAATGGCACATTTATTTCCGAATCATCATAAAACGTTAAAGAGAAGTGAGCGGGAAGATGGAAAAGCTCTGGAAAAGGTAGCTGACCGAGTAGTGGCTGAAAGTTTGGAAAACTCGTGGACGAACCGTTCCGTAAATTTAATGGGGCTGTTTTTTAAAGTGTTTTTATTATCCTACGAACTTAAGTTAATAATGAATGCATGTTTTTGAAGTTCTTTTTCTTTACTTTTCGTGATAATTGAGCAGTATTTTCGTCCTCGTCCGCTTCAATAGTGCGGACCTTGGTGAATCACCCAGCGATTAAATTTCACGAAAACCACACTCCAGAAGATGAGCATAACGGCAATGGAGAGATATTATTCAAAACACCAACCAAATGAAGATGACGCCTGCTTAAAACTTCGTTGCTATGCTCGAGAAAGTTCTCTTTTTTTAGATAAAAACCTTTCATTCCCGCAGCGATCACGTCTCTCTTGGGTTCCAGTCCTTCCCCGACAGGTCACGCAAAAACGTGACAAACGAAATCTTCCAAGAGCTTTGCAAAATCACATCGATTTTACTCGTTTAGGTCATTGGTGACCCCTATTTTTTTAATCATGAATCACTTACTTTACTTAATATCTACAAAATATGATGAAATGAAAAAATTCCCACCATAGTAAGTTATCTTTTTTTAACATGTTCTTTCCTCGTGCCACATCGAATTCCGGTAGTGGTTGCAACCAATAGAGCTTACGAAAACGCTCGTCGAGGATGAACTCTACTGTTTACGACATCCCTAGCGGCATGCAATTATATAAAAATCCCACTCCTAAAAACCTATGCACGGAAACCTTCACTCTAACAGTTTGTTTTTATGATTTTCGATGGATAAGCAGATGAGGCTACAACTCGCTATTATGGCCAATTTCTCGAAATTAAGGCATTTTTCCACTTCCATTTTCTCCGTAACAAAGTCGTTGACCCCGATTTATGACCTAACTCTAGGCGAGAAATGAAGTAAATCTCATCGTAGGAAGATTTTGGCGCCAACGTCCTTAAACAACATCAATCATTTTTTGGTGACCAAACCTGCTGATGTTGAAGTGAGTGGCCAAACGGTTAAAACCTGTTTGATCTAGCTCAGATCAAACTCCACAAGCAAAGAACTATGGGTCACAAATACCACACGTGGCGTACAAGCGGGTGAGCAAGCGTGGTACGCATGCGCGGGCCAAACATGTTTGATACAGTTAACTTCCCACATCAAACACGAGAAGAAAAGAAAAAATTCAAGTTGTTTGACGAATGTTTGATGGCCTTCAAATTTTTTCCATCTCGACCAAACACTATCAAACCAAAATACCACAATATTCTTTGTTTGTCCCCCCAAATTTTGCATAAGAATTGAATCCAGTTTCTCTTCGGACTTACCGGACGGTCCCAAGAGAAAACAAAAACCATGCTTATGCAACTTTCCCACACGCAAAACAAACGCATTGAAAGAGGTTTATGCAGGCCGCGCAGTAACGTCAGAGAAGATGCTTTATAGGTTGGTGCCGTGTGACTGAGCTACTTTATTACTCCTGTTTTCTCTTATTCCTACTTTGCGGTTGCTCCTACCTATAAAATATGCCCAATCAAAAGGAAAGGACAACAAAACTTTGGTGAGCACGGCGCTAAATTTTACATTGAAAGGTTAATTTTTATTTCCTTTTTTGTGTTTTATCAGGAGAAAACACTGGATAATCTTGCTTACTTGATGCCTGGTCTGGTCTAACTGCTATAAAATAAATTTTGAGATATTAAAACCACGTAGTATCGCCATTTATTTAACTTTTTAAACTTTTGATCTCATCTCTCTCTTTTGTTTTTTCTTTGGGTGACGTAAAAATCAAGAACTGAGGAAACACGTTCAATTTTGCTTTACCTGAAACATTGATTTACACGCATTTTCCCGCGTTTTGTTTTCAAAATTTTGTTCATGCAGAAATGGTAGAGAATTTTTTGAACGGTCACAAGCAGTCCTAACTAAAGATTCTCAAACGATGTCTTCCTCACTCCTCAGAATCTAAGCAAAGCATCGCAACTATTTCGTCCTCCATGATGGTTTAGGAAAACCATGGAGTGGGAGAATCCGGAAGAGAGGACCGTCATTTAGTTGCATCGCTACAATCGGAAAATGTCGTTCCATTTTCAGCGGATCGGTTTCTGGCCGGTCGGTTTAGCTTAATGTTAAGCACCCTGAGTTTTTAGCCAAATTAAAATTTCGGGTTTTAAAAAGAGTGTTAGTTTGTGATGAAGTGCATTAGAATGTGATAAAAAACACTCCGTGTCGCTCAAAGCGGAAAGTAGCGGGGTTATCCACTCGACCGCACAGAGTCCAGGGATTTCAGTGACGTCACTATTTCACATGTCTACATTTTGCGTTGTTTGGCTTCATCATGGATGTTCAACAGCTTTTCAAAATCTTAAAAAGGAAGCAGAATGCCCATTGTGCATAGAGACTGTTACAAATCCCAAGACATTACCATGTCTTCACTCATTCTGCCTGGAGTGTCTCGACAGACATGCAAACTTCGCAAGGAGACAGCTAAAAGCGACAATCAAATGTCCGGTTTGCCAGACTTCATTCCAAATTCCCGAAACAGACACCTTCGAGAATTTGCCGTCATCGTTTCATCTCAACCGATTGGTTGATGTTCTGGCTCTAGAAGATGGCAGCGTACAGTCTCAAAGATGCAACAGTTGTGACGAGAACAACACGGCAACATGTTACTGTTTCGTGTGCCAGGATTTTCTGTGCGCATCTTGTTTTGAAGCTCACCAACGCTTGAAGGCCTCAAGGGGTCATCGCAATGTTTTGATCGACAAACTGCAAGCGCAAGATGTGCAAGAGTTGATCCACAGACCCGTGATGTGTTCACAGCAATATCATGAAGATCAACCTCTCGAATTTTACTGCGAAGACTGTAAAGTTCTGATTTGCCACAAATGTACTGTAGTGAGTCACGATCGACACTCTAAGACAGACACTCAGAAAGCAGCACAAGAACAAAAGATGCAAATGTCCGACGCTGTGGCCAAAGTGAAAGTGGAAATGGTCAGATATGAGAGTGAAATTAAGAAACAAACTGACCTAAGAAACAAAAACAAAATTGAAATTTTGAACGAGGAAAAGAAAATGACAGAAACTGTGGAAAAATTGATTCGTGATTTGCGAGAACACGAGAGGAAAATGAAGGACAAGTTTCGTGAAATTTATGAAGCGGAACAAAAACATCACGCAACGCGACTGGAAAACTTCGAGCTGGTTGCCACCCAGCTAAAAAGCTGCTTCGAACGCTGTCAGAGTATCTTGGATAGAAACTTCAGCGTCGAAATTCTACAAACAAATCACGCTATCCTCGGACGTTGTAATGAACTGTTAAATGTAAGAAATCCCGATCTTTACATGTCGCCACATATACATTACTTGGTGGAAAAGAAATTGGATCTTATGGATCGAGTTGTTGTCACCAAGACTGATCCCTCAAAGTGCTTAGCTGAAGGTCAAGACAGCACGGAAGTAAAAGAAAGGAAGGAGACATATTTTGTCATTGTTACAAAGGATTCAGAAGAATTTCAATGTTATCAACAAGATGATACAATCAAAGTCAACATATTGACTCCAGAAGGTGATCAACTAAAAACAGACATTAAAGACACCGAAGACGGCAAATACACGGTGACATACACACCACAGTGTGGCGGACAACACAGAGTGGAGATCATTGTGAATGGACAGCCGATGACTGGTAGTCCTTGGATTGTGCAGGTTCATCAGAATCAATATCAATTTGCCTTTCAGTTTGGTTCAAAAGGGAAGGGACGAGGAGAATTTGATGGCATTCACGATATTGATGTAGGGGATAAAACGGGAACGATTGCTGTTGCAGATGGGTGGAATAAAAGAATTCAACTGTTTAGCTTAGAAGGAAAGTTTCGAAGTGAGATAAAACTTGATGGTGAGCCTTGGTGTGTGGCATTTACAGACTCTGGCGACCTGCTGACTTTATTTCCGAAAAGCGACAATAAGCTTCGTGTGTTCAGTGAGGAGGGTCACTTCATCAAACTCATCAATGATAAACGTCTTGATAAAGCAGGTCCCTTTTCCATTGCGAGTGATGGTCGTATAATTATAACTGACTATGGCGACAAGAAAATCAAGGTCCTCTCCCCTGACGGGAATGACTTGCTCCAGTCCTTCAGTGCCCCAGACTGTAATGAATCCCCATTCTACGCTATTTATCACCAGAACAAATTCTTTGTTTCTTATCACAATGCTAATTGTGTCGATGTATTTGACAAAACAGGAGTGTATTTACATGAAATTGGCTGTGAGGGGTCCAATGATGGCCAGTTTGATGGTCCTGGTGGACTCGTTATTGACAAGTACAACCGACTCATTGTGTGCGATCCACGTAACCATAGACTGCAACTCTTCACCCCGGGCGGCAAGTTTTTGAGTAAAATTGATGGACAGTATTTCAAAAATGGCTTTCCTTCCTACGTTGCTATAAACAGTGGTGGCAGTCTCGTAGTGAGCGACTACGTCAACAGCCTCATTTCTCTTTTCCATTAAGATGTGATATGTTTTTGCTATATTGGCATAGGGCTAACGTTTTCTAATCAGTCAGCCGAGAATAAAGTAATGAATATTGAAAGTGCATTGCATAAGCTCTAATAAGCTCTGAGCAATGATGCTTTGAAAATTTGCATTTTTACAAAGAATATTATGGAATCAGTAGCGCCGTTGTCACTTTTTGGACCAGGGCCGAGTCTAGACTTGTAATGTGACCACCCTACTGGGGACATTTGTCATGTTAATATTATAGGGTACCAGAACATGTGCTTTTCGCTTGAGGATTGTAGTCATTATGCGAAGCGTGTACTAGGAGTTTCGTCAGATCATTAAAGTTATTGTTTAGGGTTGTCGAGAGCAAAGGTTATTTTGTAGCCTGAAGAGAACAGTCACTGAAGAATTTATAAGTTTTTGATGGCTAATAACTGGCTCGTTATCAAAGCTAAAAGGCTTAAAATTGGAGCTTTAACTAAAGTCTAACAAGTTCTATTAGCATTTGAAGTCAATTTTTAAAGAGCATGATTGATGCGAGATGTGCAAGCTCATACGTTAATGAAACAAAATGTAAAGAAACCTAAGATTCCGTTTTACCTTTCCAATGAAAAGAGCTACGTACTAGAATCTGCAACTACCCTGTAGGAAAGCAAGAGAAAAACGTGGAAAAATCCA
>NC_090893.1:22732117-22752117 GCF_036669925.1 Montipora capricornis
TCAAAAATCTTAAAAAGGAAGCAGAATGCCCATTGTGCATAGAGACTGTCAAAAATCCCAAGACATTACCATGTCTTCACTCATTCTGCCTGGGGTGTCTCGACAGACATGCAACTTTTGCAAGGAGACAGCTAAAAGCGACAATCAAATATCCGGTTTGCCAGACTTCATTCCAAATTCCGGAAACAGACACCTTCGAGAATTTGCCGTCATCGTTTCATCTCAACCGATCGGTGGATGTTCTAGAAGATGGCAGCGCACAGTCTCAAAGATGCAACAGTTGTGACGAAAACAATACGGCAACATGTTACTGTTTCGTGTGCCAGGATTTTCTGTGCGCATCTTGTTTTGAAGCTCACCAACGCTTGAAGGCCTCAAGGGGTCATCGCAATGTTTTGATGGAGAAACTGCAAGCGCAAGATGTGCAAGAGTTGATCCATAGACCCGTGATGTGTTCACAGCAATATCATGAAGATCAACCCCTCGAATTTTACTGCGAAGACTGTAAAGTTCTGATTTGTCACAAATGTACTGTAGTGAGTCATGATCGACACTCTAAGACAGACATTCAGAAAGCTGCACAAGAACAAAAGATGCAAATGTCCGACGCTGTGGCCAAAGTGAAAGCGGAAATGGTCAGTTATGAGAGTGAAATTAAGAAACAAACTGCTCTAAGGAACAAAAACAAAGTGGAAATTTTGAACGAGGAAAAGAAAATGACAGACACTGTGGAAAAAGTGATTCGTGATTTGCGAGAACACGAGAGGAAAATGAAGGACAAATTTCGTGAAATTTATGAAGCGGAACAAAAACATCACGCAACACGACTGGAAAACTTCGAGCTGGTTGCCACCCAGCTGAAAAGCTGCTTCGAACGCTGTCAGAGTATCGTGGATAGAAACTTCAGCGTCGAAATTCTACAAACAAATCACGCCATCCTCGGACATTGTAACGAACTGTTAAATGTAAGAAAACCCGATCTTTACCTGTCGCCACATGTACATTACTTGGTGGAAAAGAAATTGGATCTTATGGATCGAGTTGTTGTCAGCAAGACTGATCCCTCAAAGTGCTTAGCTGAAGGCCAAGACAGCAAGGAAGTAAAAGAGAGGAAGGAGACATATTTCGTCATTGTTACAAAGGATTCAGAAGGATTTCAATGTTATCAACAAGATGATAAAATCAAAGTCGACATATTGACTCCAGAAGGTGATCAACTAAAAACAGACATTAAAGACACCAAAGACGGGAAATACAAAGTGACATACACACCACAGTGTGCCGGACAACACAGAGTAGAGATTCTCGTTAATGGACAGCCGCTGACTGGTTGTCCTTGGATTGTGCAGGTTCATCAACATGAATATCAATTTGCCTTTCAGTTTGGTTCAAAAGGGAAGGGACGAGGAGAATTTGATGGCATTAACGACATTGATGTGAGTGACAAAACGCGAACGATTGCTGTTGCAGAAGTGCGGAATAAAAGAATTCAACTGTTAAGCTCAGAAGGAAAGTTTCGAAGTGAGATAAAAATTCACGGTACACCTTGGTCTGTGGCATTTACAGACTCTGGCGACCTGCTGACTTTATTTCCGGAAAGCGACAATAAGCTTCGTCTGTTCAGTGAGGAGGGGCACTTCATCAAACACATCAATGATAAACATCTTGATAATCCACTTCAACTTTCCATTGCGAGTGATGGTCGTATAATCATAACTGACTGGTTAGACAAGAAAATCAAGGTCCTCTCCCCTGACGGGAATGACTTGCTCCAATTCTTCGGTGCCCCAGACTGTGATGAATCCCCATACTACGCTATTTATGACCAGGACAAATTCTTCGTTTCTTATTACTCTGCTAAATCTGTCAAGGTATTTGACAAAACAGGAGTGTATTTATATGACATTGGCTGTGAGGGTTCCAATGATGGCCAGTTTGATGGTCCTTTTGGACTGGTTATTGACAAGTACAACCGACTGATTGTGTCTGATGCACGTAACCATAGGCTGCAACTCTTCAGCCTGAGCGGCAAGTTTTTGAGTAAAATTGATGGACAGTATTTCAAAAATGGCTTTCCTTCTACCATTGCTATAAACAGTGGTGGGAATCTCATCGTAGCCGACGTGGGCAACAGCTTGATTTCTATTTTCCATTAAGATGTGATATCTTTTTGCCTTATTAGCATAAGTCTAACGTTTTCTGATCAGTCAGTCGAGAATAAAGTAATGCATATTGAAAGTGCATTGCATGAGCTCTAATAAGGTCTGAAAAATGAAGCTTTGAAAAATTCCAAATTTTACAAAGAATATATGGGATCAGTGGTGCCTTTGTCACCCAAGAATTTATCAGTTTTTAATGGCTAATAACTGGTTCGTTATCAAAGCTAAAAGGCTGAAAATTGGAGGTTTAACTAAAGTTTAACAAGTTCTTTTATCATTTGACGTCAATTTTTAAATAGCATGATTGATGCCATATGTGCAAATTCGTACGTTAATGAAACAAAATGTAAAGAAAGCCAAGATTCCCTTATACCTTTCCAATAAAAAGAGCTACGTACTAGAATCTGCAACTACCCTGGTGGAAAGCAAGAGATAAACGGGGAAAACTCTACTGGAAAAAAAAATAGTTTCAAATGGATAATTTTGGAGGCATTTTGTTTTGTTATCTTTTCTGTGAATTAAGTGCTTACAATTTGTTCTCAGTGTTTTAAAGGTAGGTATTGTAGGCAGTAATCAACCTCGTTCTGAGGGCGCTTCTCCCTCCAAGTGAGGGAAAAGCCCTGGGAACAAGGTTGTGCAGTGATGTGTTAAGCTGGTTACGACTTTCTCCAATTAAGGACAAGCACTTTTCTGTCGAGATTAGATTTGAAAAAGAAAAATTTGAATTGACGTAGAAAGTGTTTTCATTTTAACATGGCTTATCAGTCGTGCAGAAGGCCACTTAAATTTCATAAATACTATTTAATCAATTTTGACTGATCACGATCTTCTCTTATCCAACGCTGTACAAGACTTAAGCCTGGTTTTCACTAGGGACGCAAGCGAAAGCATAAGAGCGCTTATTTCACCGTGAAAACGGGGTTAAGACAAGCACAAGCACAAGGATTAAAATCTTTCCCTTTTCCTTGTGCTTGCACTTATGCTTGTGTTTGCTTGCGTTGTGTGAAAACGAAACACAGCATAAGCACAAGGAAATTTACTGTTTGGCCAATTAAAGCACTCTGAGCATTTGAACAAAATGGCGGATTCTTTGATTGATTTTTATGCTTATGTCGACGTTCGTTTCACTAGCATAAGCTTCTTATGTTTGTGCTTGAGCTTACACTTGTACTTGCGTCGCTAGTGAAAACCAATCTTTACTGTCCACGGTTTCTGCAAAGGTTTTAAAAACCTCAACTTCACTAATGGCTAAGTAGCTAAGATGTCAGTTTATGTCCCTTGCTTTGTTTTTTAGCTTCAATTTGAGGCTTTCACTTTCAGTGTCCGATTCAAAGTGTTCTTAGGGTGGTCTTTATTTTAAAATCAATTTTCACTTTTAATGTATAGCAAACATTTCACCATCAAAAGAATACTCCATTTTCGAGGTTTTGTTTGCCTTCGTTTTATGAGAAAAACTGAAAGCGACGAACAGTAGCTCTGATGTAAAAAGCTCCGTTCTCAGTGCCGCCATAAATTAGTTACAGTTGGCTGTTGATGGTGGGCATTTGGTATTTAGCAGAATGATACAAACGGGAAGTAGCTTTTTAACACTGCAGGGATATTGGAACTGTGCTAGGCCACTACCGGAGCAACCCAGGGCCGATACTTGAGCAATACAAAAACAATATTGGACCAACAATAGATCTTAATTGGATCAATACAGGATTTCAGTTACCATTCATTACTTGTCTTATCTAGGACATCAGCGTTTTTAGTTAAAAAGGTTCTACCGAACAGGAAAGTGAAAAAAAAAAAAACAGCTCAAATGTAAGGGCGGTGACAAGACACTTTTGTGTTTGCCCTATAATTTGTTCATGTATATATATTTTTTGAATTGCCTTGGGAGAGCTACTAGGGCGCATGCTCCCTGAGGAAATTTTAAAAATTGAACACTCACAAACGCTGAGCGAAATTGAATCTAAGCGAAATTGATCATCGCAATTTGTGAAGCATCTTGACCAGTTGCAATCTGACACGCACGTCTCAGGGTTTTCGACAGTTTGCAAAGTAGCGGACATATTTCTGAAAGCACCGGAAGTCACAGTTTTTGGCGCGGCAAGGTGCCTTGCGAGCCCCGAAAGGGAGAGCTACTAGGGCGCATGCTCCCCCAGGAAACTTGAAAAATAGAACACTCAGAAACGCTGTTTGCAGTGTTTCTGGAGCCCAAGAATCAGTTTCCCATGCAAGGCTGGAGTTCACTCAGATTCTCCTTAAAAAAATAAGTAAAAAAAATATAATAACAAAAAATAATACAAACCCTTGAAATATTGGCATCAAAGTTCCGGACATGAAATAGGAAACGACCGGACGAAACGTCCGGCCTCCGGACTCAAATGAAAACCCTCACGTGCCCGCTGGCGTGAGCAAGGCGAAACGGGAGATGACTTGGAACGAGTCAACGCCAGGATGACGTTAGGCTCTCAGAGACAAAGAAGGGGTGATGTAGCAGCTCTCGTAACGTATAATGTGATTGGCTCGCTACCCTAGCCAAAAACAAAAGACAAACAATTGAAACAATGACTTAAACTTAAAAACAATAGAGAGTGCTTTCAATAACAAACAATAACAGCTTAGGAGATCTGGTACACTACTGAAAAAAAGGCTATAGCTATATTTCTTGTTTACAAACATTGACGTCACGTTTCGTACGTCATGGGGAAACATGCTCTAATTGGTTGCAAATATGACAAGTTTCAGGAATGTCTATGCAAGTTTTCCTAGAATGACAGCAAGACTGGATATATCAAAGACTTTTTCCAAGAGATTGACTCTGATCTGATAAAGTACGCAAAAGTTTGTTTATGATAGCGGCTGCCAAACTCAAACTTCAAAGAACATGTTTTCCCGTCGTGTGCCCCCGCTTAGAAGAAAACGACGGTTTTCAAATTTGCGAACCACCGAACAAAAAGAGTCATTGTTTTAACAGTCAATAGGCCACTTCGGAAAGTACCATAATACTCTTTGTTTGCCCCCAAAATTTTGCATGAGCATTGTTTCCAGTTTCTCTTGGGACTTACAATGGTCCCAAGAGAAAACAACAACCATGCTTATGCAAAATTTGGGGGGTATTTTCCGAAGTAGCCTAATAATTAGGCTTCTGGTTTGCGTATTAATAACAATGGGTGACCTCACGAGAAACATCGCTATAAGGATGTTGAGCATTCAAAAGTCAAACTTATTAATGCCACATTCCCATCAATCCTTAACCATGTTTTGAACATGTTTGGTTAAACACGGTTTCAAGGTTTTTTTTTTAATAATGTATATTGATTTTTGTCCACGATCAAAACTCAATTGAATCTCAAGTATAAGCCTGTCACACATTTTTATGCGACCGATTTTCATTTCGTAAAACCCAGTTTAATTAAACATGTCTTTTTGGTGTGAATGGGATATTAGATGATATTTGGCAATCTCTATATTAGTATTTATTTAGTCAGTATTCGACATACTTATCACCGTTTAGGCACAGGAGATCTTCGACGGAAACGTCGACGAAAACGTCAATTTAAAATATAAATACAACTTTATACAATCCCAACTAGCTCTTTCGCAATTATTCCATCTCGTTCACGTAGTAAACTGTGGGCGAATTATTCTAAAACTATATCTATACAAACGGTTTCAGAGCAAACAGATAGAATAGCTGTGGTTGCACACACCTTGGGTTTATAGCCTTCCGTAGGGTAAACGGCTTGAGTTTGGCTCAGCTCAGGTTTCATGTTACCCTTGGGGATGCGGTTACACGGTAAAAGACTCCCCTCAGGGTAAAATATAATTAGATATGAGTTCACTGACCTTGCAAATTAGTTCTGCTTTATGATTGGCCAAGCCCTCTCAGGGAGCAGATAAACCTTACTTTTTAGTTAGTTCAGGAACTGTCATGGGAAGTTTTTTTGTTCTTTTTCATGTATCCATGGAAATAACCCTAGGGCAGTTTCTGTCTAGGGAAAGCGGGATACGGTACGCACAAAAACGTTCATGCCTACGGTGCTTTTAAAGGAAAAACTCTTTCTTTACTCCTTTTTGGCAAGAGACAAGTGTCTCCTCTCTCTTTTTTTAATCTTGATTTTGCCCGCCGCTCCTTTTTTTTCTGCCGCTCACTTGTTTTTCGCCGCTCATTTTTTCCTGCGGCTCTCTTTTTTCTCTCTCCGCTCACGCAAATTTTTTTTTTTTTTTGTGCTGCCCACTTTTTTCTGCTGCTCACCTTTTTTCGGTTGTCTTAAAAGCAAAGACGAAATCAAGATTAAGATTAACTAAGACCCTAAAACCCCAAGACTCGAAAACGAAGAAAATAACCCAAACCCCTCTATTTCGCTAACCCTCCCTAGGCCTAAAGACCAACTTTTAGGCCTAGTTAGGCGTAGGGTTAACCAAATCGAGGGTTTTGGGTTACTTACTTCGTTTTCGAGTCTTAGAGTCTTAGGTGTCTTAGGGGGTCTTAGTTAATCTTAATCTTGATTTTGTCCGCCGCTCCTTTTTTTCCCGCTGCTCACTATTTTTTACGTCTGTTCAAAAAAAGTGAGCGACAAATAAAAAATGTTAAATTGAGCGGCAGAAAAGAATGAGCGGCGGAAAAAAATGACCAGGAAAAAAGGGAGCAGCAAAAGAAAAAAGTACGATGGAAAAAAAAGTGAGCGGCAGAAAAAAAAGGGAGCGGCGGAAAAAAAAGAGCGGCTGGCAAAATCAACATTAAAAAAGGAGAGAAGAAACACTTGTCTCTTGCGAAAAAGAAGAGAAGAAATATATTTCTCTTTAAAAGCGCCGTACTTGCCAATGGGTAAACGCTATTTCATAAAAGGGTTAGTGGAACCACAGCTAATGAAAGGTTGTCAATTGTTTGCTTACGCTGTTGTTAAAACCACAAATTTGGTGATTTCACGTTGTTGTTTATGGAGAGGACCGCAAAAATACGAGATAAAATGCGTGCAGCACGTGCAGCACCATTATTTTTCCTCTTTTAACCAATAAAATATTCTTTTTTTGTGGCATTTTCGTAGCCGTAGCCGTCATCGTTTCTTAAACTCCTTAATATCACTTTAACCTGGAACAGGGCGGACGTGGGGAACTGAGAAGGGGTTCGTTGGACAAATCGAGGGGGGAGGGGGTGCCTCATTAAGTGACACTGAAACACAATCAATGCATTCAGTCATACACTCTGTACATATGCCATGGTGCTTGCTATAAAGAGAAGCCTTCACAGGTAGTAGTTGTTATGTTTAAATGCAATTTTCTTTCGATAAATCGGAAAATAAGAAAATGACCCTTTCCTGTGTTTTTAAGAACGAAGGTGTCATGTAGGGTTTTTCTCTTATTTGTTATTACTTATTTTTTAAGAACGAATAATTTTCATGTTCAAATATTTGTTTATCCCTCTTACTTGATTTAGTTTTGTTGTACATGTACTATCTGGCTGTTTCTTAAATTAAAGTTCTTATTTTCACACAGAGTTGGTTCTGTTTTGCTAACTCCACTGTGAGGTTAAGAGTTTGCTTTGTGAATTTCTCTTCCTCATTTTACAGACTTATTTTTGGCTATGATTTTCCCTCAATTCACCATCCACACACACAATCTTTTCCCCCCACTTACCCACTATTATTATTTCAGTTAGTGGAGAGGAACCCCTTCCTGTAGGGGGATTTTTGCTTCAGCACCATAATCAAGCCACAAAGGTTGCTAGTCTACTGCTTTTTTTTTTTGTTTTTTTCCTTAAACAACTTTCTTAATCTCCCTAATAGTACTTTTAACCTGGAAAACGGCGGGCTTGGGGAACTGAGACGGGGGAGACACAATCAATGCATTCAAAAGATAAGCAATGCTGTTTAATGATGGTATGCGATACACTCCGTATATATGCCATGGTGCTTGCTATAAAGTGAAACCCTCACCTGTGGTAGTTTTTACGTTAAACTGCAATTTCCCTTCGATGAATCGGAAAATAAGAACACCTAAAATGACACTATTTCATTCAAAATTCTTCTAACTGGTGCCTCTTGTTTTGTACACCTCATTCACTCTAAAATCAGGTACGATTTGTCAGAAAGGAACATGTTAAAATTGTATCTCCTAAGTAGTTGAGATCAAAAGTTTAAAAAGTCAAATAAATATCGATACTACGTGGTTTTAATATCTGAAGTAACATATGTATTATATATCAGTTATCCCAGACCAGGCATCAAGTAAGCAAGATTATCCAGTGTTTCCTCCTGATAAAACAAAAAAAAGGAAGTGAAGATTAGCCTTTCCGTGTAAAATTTAGCGCCGTGCCCACAAAATTTTTGTTATCCTTTCGTTTTGCTCGTGCTTATTTTATACGTAGGCATAAGCGAACACAGGAGTAATAAAGTAGCTCAGTCATACTGCGCGGCCTTCCTTTAACCTCTTTCAATGTGCTTGTTTCGCGAGTGGGAAAGTTGTTGGCTTGCGTTTTTGTTAACAATATTCCGTTTCGTACCTGAATGCGATTGAGTCTTAAAGCCCTTATAACAAGTTGAGTTTTAGATTGGGAATAAATTCCGGACCAACCAGCCGCCTTAAAAATTGTTGCAAAAACAGGCTGAATTACCGCCCGGGTGCGAAATGTCAACTCATGAAGAGACATCTGCCAGGATGCGAGAACAAAATCAGTGCGCAAGTTGAAGTTCCCCTCTCTTCAATCTGTTTCTTAGCCCAGACTAAAAAGTAAGTTAGCAAATCACATGACTTTTCAGCTTGAGCTGGAGTTAAGAACTTCCGCCATGTAATCCGGCCGGGCCCCCTAATTTGACGATGCTCATGATTTCAGACAAGATCATCAATAGTCGCGCGCGTGATGCAAGATTATCCAATCACAGAACCATAAGCACCCTGGACAGCACATATTAAAACACGCGCTTTCAGTGGTCCCTACTAAAATCTACAGGGAATCTTACATTTACACTTACATTCACTTTTCACAGCGCGATCGAGAATTTTTCTGCCTGCTGCAATACTTGGCGCGGCATTAAACTAGCCGCCTCGATAGTCTCGCGTCTTCGCTTGGCTTGCTCGTTGGCAATAACCAATATGTTACGAGAAGTGTCTATGCGATTGTTTTTAGCAGAGAGGAAAAATGCTTTGATGGAGCCGAAGTAAACTCAAGTGGTTCCATTGGTTTCCGGCCGCCATGTTGGTGTCCCTCTTCATGGAGTCTCTATACTGATCCATACTAAACACTATAATTTTGAGTGAGACCGTTTGCGGAACTCGAGTTTGGAATATCGTACAACCCTAAAACTTAGACACGCTGATTATTTATTGCCCTCCTACAATATCTCAATTTCTTGACTAAATTTATTCAATAGTAAGCTATTTTATCTTTTCTTTGCGTGACGGGAAAACCAAGAACTGAGAAGCCTACGAAGGCAGACCGCCGGAAATACGGGTGTGTTCGCAGGCTAAGAACTTAGCAAACACGTCCAATTTTTTTCCTTTATGTGGAAATATTTGCTTTACACGAAACATTGATTTACACTCCATTTTCCTCGTTTTGTTTTCAAAATTTTGTTCATACAGAAGTCGTAGAGACTCTTTTGAACGGTTACGGGCAATCCTAACTGATGAGTCTCAAACAATGTCTTCCTCACTCCTCAGAATCTAAGAAATGCATTGGAACTATTGCGTTCTCCATGATGGGTTAGGAAAACCATCGAGTGGGAGATTAAGGAAGAGAGGACCGTCATTTAGGTCCATCGCTACAATCGGAAAATGTCGTTCCATTTTCAGCGTTTCGTCCAACCGGTTTCTGGACGGTTGGTTTGGCTTAATGGTAAGCACCCTGAGTTCTCAGCAAAACCAAAATTTCAGCTAGAAAATGGGTGTTATTTCGTGATGAAGTGCATTAGAATGTCACAAAAAGAGACTCCGTGTCAATCACACACAGTCTCGGGATTTAAGTGACGCCACTATTTCACACGCCCTCATTTTGCCGTTGCTTGGCTTCATCATGGATGTTCAGCTGCTTTTCAAGAATCTTAAAAAAGAAGCAGAATGCCCATTGTGCATAGAGACAGTTAAAAATCCCAAGACATTACCATGTCTTCACTCATTCTGCCTGGAGTGTCTTAACAGACATGCAAACGTTGCAAGGAGACAGCTAAAAGCGACAATCAAATGTCCGGTTTGCCAGACTTTATTCCAAATTCCCGAAACAGACACCTTTGAGAATTTGCCGTCATCTTTTCATCTCAACCGATTGGTTGATGTTCTGGCTCTAGAAGATGGCAGCGTACAGTCTCAAAGATGCAACAGTTGTGACGAGAACAACACCGCAACATGCTACTGTTTCGTGTGCCAGGATTTTCTGTGCGCATCTTGTTTTAAAGCTCACCAACGCTTGAAGGCCACAAGGGGTCATCGCAATGTTTTGATCGACAAATTGCAAGCGCAAGATGTGCAAGAGTTGATCCAAAGACCCGTGATGTGTTCACAGCAATATCATGAAGATCAACCCCTCGAATTTTATTGCGAGGACTGTAAAGTTCTGATTTGCCACAAATGTACTGTAGTGAGTCATAATCGACACATCATGACAGACACTCAGAAAGCTGTACAAGAACAAAAGATGCAAATGTCCGACGCTGTGGCCAAAGTGAAAGCGGAAATGGTCAGATATGAGAGTGAAATTAAGAAACAAACTGACCTAAAAAACAAAAACAAAATTGAAATTTTGAACGAGGAAAAGAAAATGACAGACACTGTGGAAAAATTGATTCGTGATTTGCGAGAACACGAGAGGAAAATGAAGCACAAGTTTCGTGAAATTTATGAAGCGGAACAAAAACATCACGCAACGCGACTGGAAAACTTCGAGCTGGTTGCCACCCAGTTGAAGAGCTGCTTCGAACGCTGCAAGAGTATTTTAGAAAGAAGCTTCAGCGTCGAAATTCTACAAACAAATCACGCCATCCTCGGACGTTGTAATGAACTGTTAAATGTAAGAAAACCCGATCTTTACATGTCGCCACATATACATTACTTGGTGGAAACGAAATTGGATCTTATGGATCGAGTTGTTGTCACGAAGACTGATCCCTCAAAGTGTTTAGCTGAAGGTCAAGACAGCAAGGAAGTAAAAGAAAGGAAGGAGACCTATTTCGTCATTGTTACCAAGGATTCAGAAGGATTTGAATGTTATCAACAAGATGATAAAATCAAAGTCAACATATTGACTCCAGAAGGTGATCAACTAAATACGGACATTAAAGACACCAAAGACGGGAACTACAGAGTGACATACACACCACAGTGTGCCGGACAATACAGAGTAGAGATCTTTGTGAATGGACAGCCGCTGACTGGTAGTCCTTTGATTTTGCAGGTTCATCAGCATCAATATCAATTTGTCTTTCAGTTTGGTTCAAAAGGGAAGGGACGAGGAGAATTTGATGGCATTTTCGATATTGATGTGAGCGAGAAAACGGGAACAATTGCTGTTGCAGATGTGCGGAATGAAAGAATTCAACTGTTTACCTTAGAAGGAAAGTTTCGAAGTGAGATAAAACTTGATGGTGAACCTTGTTCTGTGGCATTTACAGACTCTGGTGACCTGCTGACTTTAGTTCCGAGAAGCGACAATAAGGTTCGTGTGTTTAGTGAGGAGGGTCACTTCATCAAACACATCAATGATAAACATCTTGATAAACCAGGTAGCCTTTCCATTGCGAGTGATGGTCGTATAATTATAACTGACTGGTCGGACAAGAAAATCAAGGTCCTCTCCCTTGATGGGAATGACTTGCTCCAATCCTTCAGTGCCCCAGACCGTGATAAATTCCCAGATTGCGCTATTTATCACCAGAACAAATTCTTTGTTTCTTATTTGTTTGTTAATTGTGTCAAGGTATTTGACAAAACGGGAGTGTATTTACATGACATTGGCTGTGAGGGGTCCAATGATGGCCAGTTTGATGGTCCTCATGGACTCGTTATTGACAAGTACAACCGACTGATTGTGTGTGATTCACGTAACCGTAGACTGCAACTCTTCACCCCGGGCGGCAAGTTTTTGAGTAAAATTGATAGACAGTATTTCCAAAAAGGCTTTCCTTCCTACGTTGCTATAAACAGTGGTGGCAGTCTCATAGTAGGCGACTACGTCAACAGCCTCATTTCTCTTTTCCATTAAGATGTGATATATTTTTGCTATATTAGCATAGGGCTAACATTTTCTAACCAGTCAGCCGAAAATAAAGTAATGAATATTGAAAGTGCATTGCATAAGCTTTAATAAGCTCTGAGGAATTATGCTTTGAAAATTTGCACTTTTACAAAGAATTTTATGGAATCAGTAGCGTCTTTGTCATTTTTTGGGCCAGGACCCCCTGTGTGGAAGAGCATCACGACCCCCTGTGAGACTAGACTTATAATATTATGGGGTACCAGAACATGTGCTTTTCGCTCGAAGAATTGTAGTCATTATGCGAAGCGTGTACTAGCAGTTTCGTCAGATCATTAAAGTTATTGTTTACCGTTGTCGAGAGCAAAGGTTATTTCGTAGCCTGAACAGAACAGTCACTGAAGAATTTGTAAGTTTTTGATGGCTAATAACTGGCTCGTTATCAAAGCTAAAAGGCTTAAAATTGGAGCTTTGACTAAAGTCTAACAAGTTCTATTAGCATTTGAAGTCAATTTTTAAATAGCATGATTGATGCCATCTGTGCAAACTCATACGTTAATGAAACAAAATGGAAAGAAAGCTAAGATTCCGTTTTACCTTTCCAAAAGAGCTACGTACTAGAATCTGCAACTACCCTGTAGGAAAGCAAGAGGAAAACGGGGAAAAGTCCACTGGAAGAAAAACATTAATTTTAGTTTGAAATGGATAATTTTGGAGGTATTTTGTTTTGTTATCTTCTCTGTGAATTAAGTGTTTGCTTACATTTTGTTCTCACTGTTTTTTAAGGTAGCTATTGTAGGCAGTAATCAACCTCGTTCCGAGGGGGCTTCCCCCTCCAAGTGAGGCAAACAAGGTTGAATACCCCTCTGCACGTTTTCTAGGAATCTCGAAAATCTTGAATAATAAAGTAGACTGTAACTTTTAAGCCCCAAGAACTCTGCTGGATTTCAGAAAGTGTGTTTTTTTACAATGCCTGCTTATCTTCAGGTGCAATGAAAGACTTAAACCGGTGACGCGCGGTTGAAAATGTGTTGGTGAATGTCATAAGCAAATGTTGAACTGTATATCAGTAGACCATTTCACAGGTTGAACGTTGTGGAACGGAAAACGTCACTTTCATAAGTCTTTTGCGATTATTCCTTCTCCGGGATCTCTTTCATGATGAAAAATGTGGGCGAGTTAACCCAAAAATAAATTGGTACAAGGAATTTCAGCGTAAGTATAGGAGCTTACGTCATCGTCATCAAAACAAAAGATCTCTCATTAACTAGCTCATTTTGTTGGCCCACCAGTAATTGCACATTGCAGCATTGTTATCTGTGTCTCTAGAAATTGGTTGCAAATTATCTATTGAGAACAAAAGATTCGCATTCGAACAGACCCATATCACTCAATGTCCAAACAAAAGATTTTGCCCGTCGAACCTCTCATTCAGAGTGAGGCTGGACGGGCAAAGACAATGCAAAGACAAAGCCTTTATTCCCCATGGACTCCAAAATGGCCGCCGAGTGATAAAGGTGAATGCTCCCGTTAAAACCTCAAAATGTTGTTAATAGGCCTTTTGCAACTAACGATCACATGGTACAAAATCCGCCATGCTGGTGGGCATGCTCATTATTATTCCCCCACTGGGACATTAAAACAAAGAGACCTGAACCAGTCAAGCTTGGCTTGCCTTTGTTTTAATGTCCCAGTGGGGTAATGATAAAGAGCTTGCCCTCCAGCATGGCGGATTTTGTACCATGTGATCGTTAGCTGCAAAAGGCCTACTAAGCAGAGTACCCGAAACAAATGACATGTGCTAACATGCGTGCCACACGATTATTTTTCTTGTTAAACGTTTTGCCTAAGGGCCTGGTCAAACGGGAAATGTTTGGCGATTAAACAACATCAAACATTTTTTGGTCACCAAACATGCTGATGTTGAATTGAGTGGCCAAATGGTTAAAGCATGTTTGATCCAACTCAGATCAAACTCCACAAGCAAAGAACTTTGAGTCAGAAAGACCTAAACCACACGTGGATTCAAGCGGCTGAGCAAGCGTGGTACACATGAGCGCACCAAATATGTTTGGTACGGCTGTCCAAACGAACAAAACTTCGCACATCAAACACGAGAATAAAAGAAATGTTTTAAGTTGTTGGTTGATCGAATGTTTGATGGCCTTGAAATTTTATCAAACTCGACCAAACACGATCAAACAGCACCAAACAAGTTGGCCAAACGGTAGAACGTTTGGTTACCAAACAATGTTTGATGTTGTTTGGTTGCCAAACATTTCCCTTTTGGCTAGGCCTTAAGGTAATTCCCATGAAAATGACGTTCTATCCAGATTTTTTTCAAACTTGGCACAATTGATATTCATACAAAGGTGATTTAAAAAATGCAATAGAAAGATGGGGTCGCTGTGCTTGTTTTCGCGCTGTATGCTCTTTATTTTAAGAGTTTTTTACCAAATTTCGCGAGAAGCGTTCGAAACTAGATCAACCGGAAAAATTGTTGTTATGTAGTAAAAGCTACTGAATATTGCTGAAAACGAGAACCTACTTGTTTGTCCGGGCTATAATCGTTAAGGAGGTGATTTCAAATTGCTCAATCTTGCAAAGAAATGTAAGCAAATTGGACCGCTACAGTCATCGCCTAGCATTCAGTGTCAGACTGCAGATGCAGTTTCACGTCGTTTATATGTAAATAATACAAATTCTACTATCCAACTTTTTTTATCCTTAAAATATGTCTTCCGTGTAAAGCCATTTAAAATTGGGGGTCACCGTGCTCGTTCCTTTGCAACACGATGATAAATGGATGGCAAAGGGGCAATTTCGGCTGCAAAATGATCATTTTCCGCGAGAAGACTGGGGCGAGTTCCAAAACAACACCTTCTTAACCGAGAAGAGTTATCATGATTGCCCTTAAAAGCTCTTAAACAGGAAAAGCGGCCTTTTTTGCGTCTCTTTGTTGCGTCCATCTCCGAAGACGCAATGTTATGCCTAGTATGCCTGTGGGTGTATTTCGAGGAAGGTCACGACCATTCCTTCTAGAGAAACATCGTTCTCTGCTTTGGAGACTGAGGTAGTTTCTGTCACCGTTGATTTGACGGTGTACAAAACACACCTTTTTTTTAAAAAAGATAACCAATCGAATCTTGCGATTCAATTATGCGCATCTAATTTGCGAACCCGTGCGAAACAAAAACAAAAGATTGTGCTCTGTCACGGTTA
Organism: Montipora capricornis; assembly: GCF_036669925.1. NCBI lineage: Eukaryota > Metazoa > Cnidaria > Anthozoa > Scleractinia > Acroporidae > Montipora > Montipora capricornis. The sequence continues at coordinate 22,747,673 of NC_090893.1, forward strand.
ATTCAACATCCATTGCGATAACTCCTGTTCTCGCTTTTTAAAGGTTTTAATGTTTCATAACCAGTTCCTCGATTAACTATCAGCCAACGAAAACGTTTTTGAAAAATCAACATTCGCTCTATCGTGTTTATCTGGCTGCGAATATAGTCCATGTTGTCGGCGTTAGTTGCAGGATGTTGGAGAAGAAACCTGTAACTTAGTTGATAAGAACACCATTGAAAAAAAAAGTAGAAAAGAAGAGAAGGACTGTTGTGTGTTCTTGTAACGTGTCAAAACTTAAGCTTGGTAGTTTCACGTTGTACTTTCGCAGAGCACGGAATTGAAATGTGCTAAATTTAGTGCACGCTGAACGTGCTGCATGATTTCTTTAAACTCATTAATTAACCTCGTGTTCACTGGCACCGCCGTTGTCAAAGGTTGGATTCTGACTACACTAACACGAGACTTCAATGATGAAAATAGTTTATTAAGGGCACGTCAGTCAGTCTGCTGAACAAAATGACCTCCATTTACCTGAATTGGTTACAAACTGGACATCAGATAACACCGTCCGTAGAAATAGACAAAATATACTGCATTAATATAGGAATAAACTAAGCAACAGTACCGTGCCGGATACGAAAAACCACTAAAAACCACCCTTTAGAAGTGGCCAAAAATAAGTGTAAACGTATTCCTCACCCAATGCAACGGCACCAGACCCCGAGGAAAGGGTATCCTACTATCCACAAGGAAAAATAAACAGACCGCGCAGTTCAAAAGTTAAGCATAAAGTTAAAGCATCAGCGACTGAAAAACGCGGAATGATGAAAAACTCCCGCCAAACTCCTAAATAGTCCTAACCTATCCCATAGCCACCTACGGTCCTCTACGCCGTGCCGTCAGAATATTCAATTTCTGACTAACTCGTTCCCATGTCACTCGAACGTCAGAAATTACACATTCTGACTACACTAACACGAGACTTCAATGTGAAAATAGTTTATTAAGGGCACGTCAGTCAGTCAGTCTGCTGAACAAAATGACCTTATAGAGCCAAAGAAAGGGAAAAACGAAACGTAAGCAAAGTAATCAAATACCGAACCTTCTGGAAACCGACAACCTAGAATCCAAGCTATCCTCTACGTAGCCATTTTTGGCAGAAACGGTTTTCCACCTGCCGTGGCGCTAAAAAAGCCTATCTTTCACGCCTGCATTAGCCGCAGCCGAAGCACCACCAGCCCTTAAAGGGGAACTCCGGGGTAAAATTGAAGTTATTTTGAATGTTTGGCCTCTGTCCCATGTGTAAATTTTTGATAACATCATTCCCATATCGTTTCATTCAAATTAAATATTGTACCTGAAAGACGACCGAAAATGCAAATAGAAATCCGCCATTTTGGAGAAAATTTGAGCCGCGGTCAGTGGTCAGCAGCACGTGGTGACGTAGAATCGTCATTTTCCGCGGGGTTTATCAAATCTGCTCCTAGCCGCTTCTTCATTCTTCAACTTAAAATATTACAATTCCTGTCGTTGTATCGGTATCTTCGACTGTACTTTGATTGTTTCAAGTGAAATGGTGAGCTGTTGTGTGCCTGGTTGCCATAATTATTCAAAGAAGACAAAGAAAAACGGGAACACGGTGACTTACCACAGGGTCCCACAAGACGATCGCGCGAAGGCATGGCTCGACAGAATCAGACGGAAGAATATGCCACCACTTGAAAACAGCTACGTCTGCAGCGATCATTTCATGCCAAGCTGTTTCAAGATAGATTTCCGGGCACAATTAATAGGGGAAAAACCTAAGAGAGATTTGAAGGATGATGCTATCCCATCCTTGTTTAGTTACGGCCCCGAAGCGAAAAAGCCGCGGTCATCAAGCGAACATCGCCTTCAGCGACGAAGGCAGCGAGAAGTTAGTGTTTGTCAGTTTGCTTCTCTTTTACTATGAATCAAATAAATTTTCCCACTTACATGTCGATATTTGCACACGCTCTGAACCGAGGGGATCGCGTGACCCGATGTATGAACAATGGTTTCATGGTGACATATTTCGGTGTACATCCGCCCAGTTTTAAAATATACTATGCTGGGTTTACGTGGAAAATAATGGCGAGTTAGCTGACCTTACAAATGACCTATGATTGGTAATTTGCTGTGTTTATTTTTCCAAGTTGTCACTCCAAAAACAGGAAGAATTGACAAAATGAAGTTAGGCAAATTCAAGGCATTCAATTTGTAGTAAATTGAAAAGAATTACCTTGTATATTCGCACTTTAATTTTGTTTTAGGCTCTTTCAGAACTACTTGCTGCAGACATCGAGGACAATGTATCTTCAGATGACCCAGTGACTAATGAACCTTCAATCTGCACTGATTTGGAAATGCATACTACAATCCCAGAAATGCATGATGTGGGAATTCAGTGTTGTTTTGATCCCATTACCCTAAAAAGTGTGGAGGTTCAAACTGAGATGTGCAACACTATAGGCAATGATAATGGTGTGTGTGGTACTGCAAATATTGACGTGTCCTCCCATACTTATATAGAGGATGATATCCCACAAAATCCAAGTGCTGTCACATGGAAGATTCCACATGACCATAATTATGCCATAGCAGCACCCCCAAATCCCATTGATACACCCACAGTAACTTTTCCAACCTATGACATTAACAAGTTTGATACAATCCCCTTACCACCAGTGCATGATGTCCTTGTTGATGGTAAAATGGATATACATGATGATGATGATGATGATGATGATAACAATGATGATGAAGATTTAGATCCCCACTGGCTATTACCAGATGACGAAAAACCGTCATCCGAAGATGATATAGTGTTGTCTGAATATGAATTTGAAGATGGCTCTCCAGAGGGTGAAAAAAAATACCTTGTGTTCGGTTCCTGTTTGAACAATTTACTGAAAAAGTGTCCAAAATGTGGGGGCGTGATCATTGACCAAAAAAGGAAAACAACTGGGAGCATGCTATCAGTTGTGCTAATCTGCCATAATGGGCATACAGAACTGTGGGAATCCCAACCAGTTATTAAAAGGAAGCCCCTGGGAAACCTATTATTGGCAGCAGCCATCCTCTTTACAGGAAGCACCTTCTCAAGCATCAGCCGCCTTGCATCATGCATCAATCTTCAGTTTTTTAGTGAAAGTGTGTTTTATGACACACAATTGAAGTACTTGTTTCCAGTTGTTAATGAGGCATGGGAAACTGAATTAAATAGGCAGATTAACAAACTTACTTGTTCAGAGGTTGTCAATTTGGATGGTGATGGCCGATGTGATAGCCCTGGACATTGTGCCAAGTATGGCACTTACACTTTGATGGACGAAGAGCAAGGAAATGTCGTAGCATTTAGTGTTGTTCAAGTCTCTGAAGTGTCGTCATCCAATGCCATGGAGAAAGAGGGTTTTACCCGATGTGTTGAATTGTTGGAGGGCAAAGGGGTCAAGATCAACAGGGTTGCAACAGACCGCCATGTGTCAATCAACAGTTGTATTGCCAAGGATTACCCACATATTAATCACCAGTATGATGTTTGGCACCTTTCCAAGTGGGTGGTCAAGAAGCTCACAAACAAAGCCAAACAAAGAGGATGCGAAGAATTGTCACCTTGGATACAGTCCATTTCAAATCATCTTTGGTGGTCTGCTGCAACCTGCAATGGTAACGTCCAGCTTTTACGTGAAAAGTGGAAGTCGATGTTGGATCATGTCTCCAACAAGCACAAGTGGTCAGGAAACACCCATTTTCATCGGTGTTGTCACAGGCACATTTCATCCTCAGAGGCTAAGAAAATCTGTTGGCTCAAGCCAGGCACATCAGCCCACTTGGCTTTAGAGGAAGTGGCTTTGAATACCAAACTTCTGAAGGATTTGGCAAAGCTTACTGACTTTTGTCACACTGGTAAGTTAGAGGTCTACCATGCCATGATGCTCAAGTACTGCTCGAAACGGGAACACTATTCATACAGGGGAATGATTGCCAGGACCCAACTAGCTGCTCTTGACAACAATACTAATACAGGCCGCAGCCAAGCGGTAGTGAAGACAGGTGAGCAAGCTGGTGAGGCACGATACAAACTTTGCTTTCCGAAAGCAAACAAAAGATGGGTTGCAAAGCCAATCAATGAGAAAAAATCTTACAAATATTTGTCAGATTTGCTTTTTGCAGTAATAAAGCGTGTAGAACAAGGGGGTGCAGTTGCCCAGCCAGTGCCTGTTCACCTACCCAGGAACATTGCCTCAGAGCCAGCCCCAGCAAAGGCAGATGCAATAGAACAGCACCGCTCAAGATTTAACAGATAAAAAATAGTAATAATGTCATCAGTGCTCAACATTAACTAGTTGCAATACCCCAAGCTCTTTCCAAGAATAAGTAATGCTTGTAAAAACATAACAGAATTTTTATTGTGTCTTGTGTAGTTTGGAGAAGACCAAACC
>NC_090893.1:22759617-22769617 GCF_036669925.1 Montipora capricornis
TAGCGCGCAAAAATTACAAATTTCAGTAACTTCAAGCGTAAGAAAATCAGGATTGAGTATTTTTAAAGATTTTTTACGAAAATGAGTTCGTGAAAGATATGTAACTCTACCAAAACCATAACAAGTTGAAGGGTTACGGGCACTTTAAGTTTAAGGTTTCCTTGTCCTCTACCCAAAAGAATCTCTTCAAGAATACTCTCGAAATCCATGTTTATTCCGCAAAATCACCCAAAATCACAACAGAGAGTACGAACATGCGCAGTGATAGAAAAGCCCGTATTTCGGGCCTCGCTGGCACTGAGCATGCTCGAAATCGAACTTTACCAGATCTCCCTTCCGTATGACCGTGGGAGATCTGGGTACGTCAACATGAATTCATGAAGAAATTTGCGGCAAGGAGTCAGTTATGAACTATCTATATAACCATAAAACCTAATTTTTCCTCCTTTGGCATGCCGAAAATGGTTTTGGGGTACTTTTTTATGCAAACAACTTCTTATGTAGAAGAAAATTTCACGTATACGGCAACCGGAAAATACTTACTTTCACGTAGAAACGTCAAGGCAGCCGGCAAACATAGAAAATGGCGGGAAAGTCATGGTCACGTTGTCCTTTTCCATTCTCGTTTCACGTAAATGTGATGCTAAATCTCTATAATGCGCTGACTCGTGAGATATTGTTCTTGTTAGCATTTTCTCGTTTTTCAGAGAAGGATTTTACGTGAGCTTCACAGAGCTTTACGGATCTATCGCTCGCCATTTGACTGTTTGAAGAAACAACCATGCAAAGGCGGGAAATGACGTCATCATGTGTTCATTATGAACACGACGCCCTATACTCAGTTCCACTAGTAGTTATATCCAGACTGCAGTCTCAGAACGCTCTCTTAGTAATAACCATTCACACAGTCATAGTTACTCGTTCCCATCGAAAAGCTCATTGAAAGAGCACAAACTACAGAACCTCTTGGGATAAACAAGCGTGACGGATAATTTAACGATCTCGATATTTAGTATATAGTGTTTCAACTGCATTTTATTCTTTTGAAAATGTAGTTTGTTTATCCAGTAGCTATATCACGTTAATGAAATCCTCTTTATTACTTCATAACATGTGTATACATATTCTGTAAATTCGTTAGATCTCCAAACAAACTTGGTAAAGGTTGGTATCGGATAATCGAAATATCATTAAAAATACATTTTGTCTTTGTTTTATCAGTCGTGCAGTAGTCTACTTGACTTTCCTAGATATTTTAAAATAAATTTTGACTGATCACGGTCTTGTCTGATCCAATGCTGTGCAAGACTTATCGTCCACGGTTTTCGCGAAGGTTTTAAAACCTCAACTTTAAGGAAAGGAAAGGAAAGTAACTTTATGTAAGTGTATAGTCGTTCTAGCGCTGGAGCTCTAATTGGAATACTGTAAACTGGAATCAACAATCAACGCAAACTAAGTCAAAAATGGGTTTTTGAGGAGAGGAGAAACCGGAGTACCTGGAGAAAACCTGTTGGTACATTATAAAGAACAACCAATCTCAAGCCACATATGACGTCGAGTCTGGGAATCGATCCCGGGCCACATTGGTGGGAAGCGAGTGCTCTCACCACTGCGCCATCCCTGCACCTCATAATAAGTGCACTTATTTCATCGTGAAAACGAGGTTGAGACAAGCATAAGGCAAGCACAAGGATCAAAATTTTTCCTTTTCCTTGTGCTTGCGCTTATTCTTGCATTCGCTTGCGTCGTGTGAAAACGAAACACAGCATAAATACAAGGAAATTTGCTACGCCAATTAAAGTACTCGTTCCAGATTCCCTGCGTCTGAGCATTTAAAAAAAATGGCGGATGCAGTGGTTAAATTTGATGCTTATGTCGACGTTCGTTTTCACTACAAGCTGCTTGCGCTTGCGCTTGTGCTTGCATCGCTGGTGAAAACCAGGCTTTAACCTTATTACATTCGATATTTTCGCAAATCCCATGATACAGTTCATTTTGGTTTACGGAAGCATGATACAGTCCCAAGAGCAAATAAGTTCTATTGTTTTTCTGGAAAGAATCCGCCAGAACGTATTGCATTATGAGATTGGGAAAATATTCTATTAACGAAAAACAAGATGGCAAGCACCTGAAACTGTGCTCAGGATTTCCAGACATCTGGGAAAGGTTTAATACTGGCATAAATTATAAATATTTTCCTGAACCTGCAAAAACTGAAGAACTGAGATGTGAACGATGAGTTATTTCTGCATGAATATGGCGATTGAAATAAGCTTTTAAAAGATCTTTGCCTACGTTCAGTTCTACAAGTCTTTCAACATACACGCAGTTTTAACCTTAACATAAGATCAAAAGAAAAGTTGGAACATATCAAAAGACCGGGGTTTTAAAATAAGCAGATCAGTGTTAAAATTGTTGGGCCCGGAAGGAAAAGAGCTGCTTGTCTGGTTCATACCAGCGAATTGCAATTATCCATTTTTGTTTCCCTCAAGCAAGCCAGGCAGCGCGCGTTAAAATCTGACACGCACGTCAGTCAGAAGCCCGCCGGCGTGAGCAAGACGTAACGGGAGACGACTGGGAACGAGTCAACGCCAGAATGACGTTAGGCTATCAGAGAAATACAGCAGCTCTCGTAACGTATAATGTGATTGGCTCGCCACCCTATCCAAAAGCAAAAGAGAAAAAGCTGCTTACAATACCAAACAATAACAGCTTACGAGAGCTGCTACACTAATGGAAAAAAGGCTATAGCGAATTTCTTCTTTACACTGAAACATTCAATTTGACGTCACGTTTCTTTTGATACCGTCGTTTTCACCTAAGCGTGGACACGTCACGGGGAAAACATGCTCTAACTGGTTGCAAACATGAAAAGTTTTGTCTTCAATCCGTCGAAGTTGGATGGATGTTCATGCAAGTTTTCCTAGAATGGCAGCAAGACTGGATATCAAAGACTTTTTCTATGAAATTAACCCTAATCTGATAAGGTATGCTTCAAATACGTTCAGTCAAACTATCGCAAGCAAAAGTTTGCTTAAGTTAACGGCTGCCAAACTCAAACTTCAAAGAACATGTTTTCCCGTCGTGTGTCCACGCTAGGATGAAAACGACGGAATTCAAATTTGCCAACCACGGAACAAAAAAAGTCATTGTTTTAACAGCCAATAGTCCACTTTGGAAAATACCCCAATATTCTTTGTTTGTCCCCCCAAAGTTTGCATAAGCATTGTATCCAGTTTCTCTTCGGACTTACCGGACGGTCCCAAGAGAAAACAAAAACCATGCTTATGCAATTTCCCTCCACGCAAAACAAACGCATTGAAAGAGGTTTATGCATGCCGCGCAGTAACGTCAGAGAAGATGCTTTACAGGTTGGTGCCGTGTGACTGAGCTACTTTATTACTCCTGTTTTCGCTTATTCCTACTTTGCGGTTGCTCCTACGTATAAAATAAGCCCAATCAAAAGGAAAGGACAACAAAAAATTGGTGAGCATGGCGCTAAATTTTACATTGAAAGGTTAATTTTTATTTCCTTTTTTGTGTTTTATCAGGAGGAAACACTGGATAATCTTGCTTACTTGATGCCTGGTCTGGTCTAACTGCTATATAATAACTTTTGAGATATCAAAACCACGTAGTATCGACATTTATTTGACTTTTTAAACTTTTGATCTCATCTCTCTTTTGTTTTTTCTTTGGGTGACGTGAAAATTAAGAACTGAGGAAACACGTTCAATTTTGGTTTACCCGAAACATTGATTTACACGCATTTTGCCGCGTTTTGTTTTCAAAATTTTGTTCATGCAGAAATGGTAGAGAATCTTTTGAACGGTCACAAGCAGTCCTAACTGAAGATTCTCAAACGATGTCTTCCTCAATCCTCAGAATCTAAGCAAAGCATCGCAACTATTGCGTCCTCCATGATGGTTTAGGAAAACCATGGAGTGGGAGAATCAGGAAGAGAGGACCGTCATTTAGTTGCACCGCTACAATCGGAAAATGTCGTTCCTTTTTCAGCGGATCGGTTTCTTGACGGTCGGTTTAGCTTAATGGTAAGCGTCCTGAATTTTTAGCCAAATTAAAATTTCTGGTTTTAAAATGGGTGTTTGTTCGTGATGAAGTGCATTAGAATGCCATAAAAAAGACCCCGTGTCACTCAGAGCGGAAAGTAGCGGGATCATCCACTCGGCCGCACAGAGTCCAGGGATTTCAGTGACGTCAATATTTCACATGCCCTCATTTTGCCGTGCTTGGCTTCATCATGGATGTTCAACAACTTTTCAAGAATCTTAAAAAGGAAACAGAATGCCCATTGTGCATAGAGACTGTCCAAAATCCCAAGACATTACCATGTCTTCACTCATTCTGCCTGGAGTGTCTCGACAGACATGCAAACTTCGCAAGGAGACAGCTAAAAGCGACAATCAAATGTCCGGTTTGCCAGACTTCATTTCAAATTCCCGAAACAGACACCTTCGAGAATTTGCCGTCATAGTTTCATCTCAACCGATTGGTGGATGTTCTGGCCCTAGAAGATGGCAGCGTACAGTCTCAAAGATGCACACGGAACAACACGGCAACATGTTACTGTTTCGTGTGCCAGGATTTTCTGTGCGCATCTTGTTTTGAAGCTCACCAACGCTTGAAGGCCTCAAGGGGTCATCGCAATGTTTTGATCGACAAACTGCAAGCGCAAGATGTGCAAGAGTTGATCCACAGACCCGTGATGTGTTCACAGCAATATCATGAAGATCAACCTCTCGAATTTTACTGCGAAGACTGTAAAGTTCTGATTTGCCACAAATGTACTGTAGTGAGTTACGATCGACACTTTAAGACAGACACTCAGAAAGCTGCACAAAAACAAAAGATGGAAATGTCCGACGCTGTGGCCAAAGTGAAAGCGGAAATTGTCAGATATGAGAGTGAAATTAAGAAACAAACTGACCTAAGAAACAAAAACAAAGTTAAAAGCTGAACGAGGAAAAGAAAATGACAGACACTGTGGAAAAATTGATTCGTGATTTGCGAGAACACGAGAGGAAAATGAAGGACAAGTTTCGTGAAATTTATGAAGCGGAACAAAAACATCACGCAACGCGACTGGAAAACTTCGAGCTGGTTGCCACCCAGCTGAAGAGCTGCTTCGAACGCTGTCAGAGTATCTTGGATAGAAACTTCAGCGTCGAAATTCTACAAACAGATCACGCCATCCTCGGACGTTGTAATGAACTGTTAAATGTAAGAAAACCCGATCTTTACATGTCGCCACATGTACATTACTTGGTGGAAAAGAAATTGGATCTTATGGATCCAGTTGTTGTCACCAAGACTGATCCCTCAAAGTGCAAGGCTGAAGGTCAAGACAGCAAGGAAGTAAAAGAAAGGAAGGAGACATATTTGGTTATTGTTACAAAGGATTCAGAAGGATTTCAATGTTATCAAGAAGACGATAAAATCAAAGTCGACATATTGACTCCAGAAGGTGATCAACTAAAAACAGACATTAAAGACACCAAAGACGGCAAATACACAGTGACATACACACCACAAGATGCCGGACAACACAGAGTGGAGATCATTGTGAATGGACAGCCGCTGACTGGTAGTCCTTGGATTGTGCAGGTTCATCAGCATCAATCAATATCAATTTGCCTTTCAGTTTGGTTTAAAAGGGAAGGGACAATTAGAATGTGATGACATGAACGATATTGATGTGAGTGACAAAACTGGAACGATTGCTGTTTCAGATACTTTGAATAAGAAATTACATTGTTTAGCTGTGAAGGGAAGTTTCGAAGGGAGATACGACCTGAAGGTGCACCTAGGTCTGTGGCATTTACAGACTCTGGCGACCTCCTGACGTTAGTTCCGGGAAGCGGCAATAAGCTTCTTGTGTTCAGTGAGGAGGGTCACTTTATCAAACACATCAATGATAAACATCTTGATAAACCAGGTCGCCTTTCCATTGCGAGTGATGGTCATATAATGATAACTGACTTGTCGCACAGGAAAATCAAGGTCCTCTCCCCTGATGGGAACGACTTGCTCCAATCCTTCAGTGCCCCAGACTGTGATAAATCCCCAGATTGCGCTATTTATCACCAGAACAAATTCTTTGTTTCTTATTACCCTGCTGATTGTGTCAAGGTGTTTGACAAAACAGGTGTGTATTTACATGACATTGGCTGTAAGGGTTCCAATGATGGCCAGTTTGAGGGTCCTGGTGGACTGGTTATTGACAAGTACAACCGACTCATAGTGTGTGATTCACTTAACCAAAGGCTGCAACTCTTCACCCTGAGCGGAACGTTTTTGAGTAAAATTGATGGACAGTATTTCGAAAATGGCTTTCCTTGTTACGTTGTTATAAACAGTGGTGGCAGTCTCGTAGTAGGTGACTTCTTCAACAGCAGCATTTCCGTTTTCCATTAAGATGTGATATATTTTTGTTTTATTAGCATAAGGCTAACGTTTTCTAATCAGACAGCCGAGAATAAAGAAATGAATATTTAAAGTGCGTTGCATAAGCTCTAAACAATGGTGCTTTGAAAATTCGAAATTTTACAAAAAATATTATGGGATCAGTAGCGTCTTTGTCACCCAAGAACCTTTCACTTTTTGATGGCTAATAACTGCCTCGTTATCAAAGCGAAAAGGCTTTTGGAGGTTTAACTAAAAAAGTTAAACGAGTTCTTTTAGTATTTGAAGTCAATTTTTAAAAAGCATGATTGATGCCATATGTGCAAACTCGTATGTTAATGAAACAAAATGTAAAGAAAGCCAACTGTAAAGAAAGCCAAGATTTCCTTATACCTTTCCAATGAAAAGAGCTACGTACTAGAATCTGCAACTACCCTGTAGGAAAGCAAGAGAAAAACGGAAAAAAAATCCACTGAAAAAAAAATTTAGTTTCAAATGGATAATTTTTGAGGTATTTAGTTATCTTTTCTGTGAATTAAGTGTTTGCTTACAATTTGATCTAAGTGTTTTAAAGGTAGCTATTGTAGGCAGTAATCAACCTCGTTCCGAGGGCGCTTCTCCCTCCAAGTGAGGGAAATGTCCTGGGAACAAGGTTGTGCAGTAATGTGTTAAGCTGGTTACAACTTTCTCCAATTAAGGAGAAGCACTTTTCAGTTAAGATTAGATTAAAAGGAAAAATTTGAATTGACGTAGAAAGTGCTTTCATTTTAACATGGCTTATTAGTCTTTCAGAGGTCTACTTAAATTTCATAAATACTATTTAATCAATTTTGACTGATCACGATCTTCTCTTATCCAACGCTGTACAAGACTTAAGCCTGGTTTTTGCTAGGGATGGAAGCGCAAGCATAAGAGCGCTTATTTCACCGTGAAAACGAGGTTGAGACAAGCATAAGCACAAACACAAGGATCAAAATTTTCCTTTTCCTTGTGCTTTGCGGGCTTGCGTCGTGTGAAAACGAAACACAGCATATAAGCACAAGAAAATTTGCTACGTCTCGCCAATTAAAATACTCGTTTAAGATTCCCCGCGTCTGAGTATTTAAACAAAATGGCGGATGCCGTGGTTGAATTTGATGCTTATGTCGACGTTCGTTTTCACTAGCATAAGCTAGTGACAACCAGGCTCTAAGCTTATTACATTATGCGATAGGGAAAATAGTCTATTAACGAAAAAGAAGATGGTGAGCACCTGAAACTGTGCTCAAGATTTCCAGATATCTGTGAAAGGTTAAATACTGACACAAATTATAGCTATTTTGCAGAACCTGTAAAAACTGTAGAACATAAAACAACGCACGAACAAGAAGACATGTGAACGATGAAAATCGGGGTGACTAGAAATTTTTACATGAATATGGCGATTGAAATAAGGTTTTGAAAGATCTTAGAACGTTTCGCCTAAGTTCAGTTCTACAAGTCTTTTAACATACATGCAGTTTTAACCTTAACGTAAGATCAAAAGAAAATTTGGAGCATGTGAAGAGACCGGGTTTTCAAAATAAGTAGATCAATGTTAAACGTGTTGGGCCCCGGAAGAAAAAGAGCTGCTTGTTTGGTTCATACCAACGAATCAGGCTGCAAGCATCCATTTTTGTTTCCCTCAAGCGAACCAGGGAGCGCGAGTTGAAATCTGACACGCACGTCTCAGGGTTTTCGACAGTTTTGTAAAGTAGCGGACATATTTCTGAAAGCACCGGAAGTGACAGTTTTTGGCGCGGCAAGGTGCCTTGCGAGCTCCGAAGGCGAAAGCTACTAGGGGGCATCCTCCCCCGGTAAAATTTAAAAAATAGAACACTCAGAAAAGCTGTTTCCAGTGTTTCTGGATCCCAATATTGTTTCCTAGGCAAGGCTGGAGTTCCCTCAAATTCTCTTTTAAAAGTAAGTAAAAAAATTCTAATGATAACAAATAAAACAAACCCCTGAAATATTGGCATGAAAATTCCGGACATGGAATGGGAAACGTCCGGCCTCAAACGAAAACCCTGCTCACGTGCCCGCCGGCGTGAGCAGGGCGTAACGGGACACGACTGGGAACGAGTCAACGCCAGGATGACGTCAGGCTCTCAGAGAAAAAAGGGGTGATGTAGCAGCTCTCGTAACGTAGAATGTGATTGGCTCACCACCCTAGCCAAAAACAAAAGACAAACAATTAAAACAATGACTTCGACTTAAAAACAATAGAAGCTGCTTACAATACCAAACAATAGCAGCTACACTACTGGAAAAAAGGCTATAGCGATATTTCTTGTTTACAAACATTGACAAACGTTTTTTTTGATACCGTCGTTTTTACCTAAGCGTGGCACACGTCACGGGGAAAACATGCTCTAACTGGTTGCAAACATGACAAGTTTTGTCTTGAATCCTTCGAAGTTGGAGGGATGTTCATGCAAGTTTCCCTAGAATGGCAGCAAGACTGGATATCAAAGACTTTTTTTAAGAAATTAACCCTGATCTGATAAAGTATGCTTCAAATACGTTCAGTCAAACTATCGCACGCAAAAGGTTGCTTATGTTAACGGCTGCCAAACTGAAACTTATCAGATTTTAGGAACGGGAGATCTTCGACAGAAACGTCGACGAAAACGTCTCCTTAAAACAAAATATTTAAATTTTACACAATCCCAATTAGCTCTTTTGCAATTATTCCATCTCTTTCACGTGGTAAACTGTGGGCGAATTATCCTAAAACTATATCCATACAAACGGTTTCAGAGCAAAAAGATAGAATAGCTGTGGTTACACACACCTTGGGTTTATGGCCTTCCGTAGGGTAGATGGCTTGGGTTTGGTTCAGCTCAGGTCTCATATTACCCTTGGGGATGCGGTTACATGGGAAATTTATTTTTATGTATCCATGGAAATAACCCTAGGGCAGTTTTGATCTAGGGAAAGCGGGATACGGTACACACAAAAACGTTTATAGCTACGGTGCTTTTAAAGGGACATATATTTCCTCTCTCTTTTTCGTAAGAGACAAGTGTCTCTTTTCTCTTTTTTTACTCTTGCTTTTCTGCCGCTCACTTGTTTTTCCTGGAGCTCAATTTTTCTTTCTCGGCTCGCTCAAATTTCTTTCTTTTTTGCTGCCCACTTTTTTTTGCTGCTCACATTCGGGTGTCTTAAAAACAAGGACGAGATCAAGATTAAGATTAAGTAAGCCCCCTAAGGCCCTAAGACTCTAAGACGAAGAAAATAACCCAATTTCATCAATTTGGCTAACCCTCCCTAGGCCTAAAAGTTAGTTAGGCGTAGGGTTAACCAAATCGAGGGTTTTAGGTTACTTACTTCGTTTTCGAGTCTTAGGGTCTTAGCGGTCTCTGTTAATCTTAATTTTGATTTTGTCCGCCGCTCCTTTTTTTCTCGCAGCTCACTATTTTTTACGTCTGTTCAGAAAAAGTGAGCGACAAATAAAAAAAGTTAAATTGAGCGGCAGAAAAGAATGAGCGGCGGAAAAAAATGAGGAGGAAAAAAAAGGGACAGCAAAAGAAAAAAAAACGATGGAAAAAAAAGGTGA
>NC_090893.1:22774617-22792117 GCF_036669925.1 Montipora capricornis
TGGAGGGATGTTCATGCAAGTTTTCCTAGAATGGCAGCAAGACTGGATATCAAAGACGTGACTTCTTCTAAGAAATTAACCCTGATCTGATAAGGTATGCTTCAAATACGTTCAGTCAAACTATCGCACGCAAAAGTTTACTTAAGTTAACGGCTGCCAAACTCAAACTTCAAAGAACATGTTTTCCCGTCGTGTGTCCACGCTAAGATGAAAACGACGGAATTCAAATTTGCCAACCACGGAACAAAAGTCATTAGTTTAACAGCCAATAGTCGACTTTGGAAAATACCACAACATTCTTTGTTTGTCCCCCCAAATTTTGCATAAGCCTTGTATCCAGTTTCTCTTCGGACTTACCGGACGGTCCCAAGAGAAAACAAAAACCATGCTTATGCAACTTTCCCACACGCAAAACAAACGCATTGAAAGAGGTTTATGCATGTCGCGCAGTAACGTCAGAGAAGATGCTTTATAGGTTGGTGCAGTGTGACTGAACTACTTTGTTATTCCTGTTTTCGCTTATTCCTACTTTGCGGTTGCTCCTACATATGAAATAAACCCAATCAAAAGGAAAGGATAACAAAAATTTGGTGAGCACGGCGCTAAATTTTTTGTGTTTTATCAGGAGGAAACACTGGATAATCTTGCTTATTTGATGCCTGGTTTGGTCTAACTGCTATATAATAAATTTTGAGATATTAAAACCACGTAGTATCGATATTTATTTGACTTTTTAAACTTTTGATCTCATCTCTCTCTATTGTTTTTTCTTTGGGTGACGTGAAAATCAAGAACTGAGGAAACACGTTCAATTTTGCTTTACCCGAAACATTGATTTACACACATTTTCCCGCGTTTTGTTTTCAAAATTTTGTTCATGCAGAAATGGTAGAGAATCTTTTAAACGGTCACAAGCAGTCCTAACTGAAGATTCTCAAACGATGTCTTCCTCACTCCCCAGAATCTAAGCAAAGCATCGCAACTATTGCGTCCTCCATGATGGTTTAGGAAAACCATGGAGTGGGAGAATCAGGAAGAGAGGACCGTCATTTAGTTGCATCGCTACAATCGGAAAATGTCGTTCCATTTTCAGCGGATCGGTTTGTGGCTGGTCGGTTTAGCTTAATGGTAAGCACCCTGAGTTTTTAGCCGAATAAAAAATTTCGGGTTTGAAAACGAGTGTTCGTTCGTGATGAAGTGCATTAGAATGTGATAAAAAACACTCCGTGTCACTCAAAGCGGAAAGTAGCGGGGTTATCCACTCGACCGCACAGAGTCTAGGGATTTAAGTGACGTCACTATTTCACACACCCTCATTTTGCGTTGCTTGGCTTCATCATGGATGTTCAACAGCTTTTCAAGATTCTTAAAAGGGAAGCAGAATGCCCATTGTGCATAGAGACTGTCAAAAATCCCAAGTTCGTGATGAAGTGCATTAGAATGTCACAGACTCCGTGAGAGACTCCGTCTCAATCAGACACAGTTCCGTGATTTAAGTGACGTCACTATTTCACACGCCCTCATTTTTCCGTTGCTTGGCTTTATCATGGATGTTCAACAGCTTTTCAAGAATCTTAAAAAGGAAGCAGAATGCCCATTGTGCATAGAGACAGTCAAAAATCCCAAGACATTACCATGCCTTCACTCATTCTGCCTGGAGTGTCTCGACAGACATGCAAACTTCGCAAGGAGACAGCTAAAAGCGACAATCAAATGTCCGGTTTGCCAGACTTCATTTCAAATTCCCGAAACAGACACCTTCAAGAATTTGCCGTCATAGTTTCATCTCAACCGATTGGTGGATGTTCTGGCCCTAGAAGATGGCAGTGTACGGTCTCAAACATGCAACAGTTGTGACGAAAACAATACGGCAACATGTTACTGTTTCGTGTGCCAGGATTTTCTCTGCGCATCTTGTTTTGAAGCTCACCAACGCTTGAAGGCCACAAGGGGTCATCGCAAGCGCAAGATGTGCAAGAGTTGATCCACAGACCCGTGATGTGTTCACAGCAATATCATGAAGATCAACCCCTCGAATTTTACTGCGAAGACTGTAAAGTTCTGATTTGCCACAAATGTAGTGTAGTAAGTCACGATCGACACTTTAAGACAGACACTCAGAAAACAGCACAAGAACAAAAGATGCAAATGTCCGACGCTGTGGCCAAAGTGAAAGCGGAAATGGTCAGATATGAGAGTGAAATTAAGAAACAAACTGACCTAAGAAACAAAAATAAAGTTGAAATTTTAAACGAGGAAAAGAAAATGACAGACACTGTGGAAAAATTGATTCGTGATTTGCGAGAACACGAGAGAAAAATGAAGGACAAATTTCGTGAAATTTATGAAGCGGAACAAAAACGTCACGCAACGCGACTGGAAAACTTAGAGCTGGTTGCCACCCAGCTGAAAAGCTGCTTCGAACGTTGTCAGAGTATCTTGGATAGAAACTTCAGCGTCGAAATTCTACAAACAAATCACGCCATCCTCGGACGTTGTAATGAACTGTTAAATGTAAGAAAACCCGATCTTTACATGTCGCCTTATGTACATTACTTGGTGAAAAAGAAATTGGATCTTATGGATCGAGTAGTTGTCACCAAGACTGATCCCTCAAAGTGCTTAGCTGAAGGTCAACACAGCAAGGAAGTAAAAGAAAGGAAGGAGACAAATTTTGTCATTGTTACAAAGGATTCTGAAGGATTTCAATGTTATCAACAAGATGATAAAATCAAAGTCGACTTATTGACTCCAGAAGGTGATCAACTAAAAACAAACATTAAAGACACCAAAGACGGCAAATACACAGTGACATACACACCACAAGATGCCGGACAACACAGAGTAGAGATCCTTGTGAATGGACAGCCGATGACTGGTAGTCCTTGGATTGTGCAGGTTCATCAGCATCAACATCAATTTGCCTTTCAGTTTGGTTCAAAAGGGAAGGGACAAAGAGAATTTGATGGCATTCACGATATTGATGTGAGTAATAAAACGGGAACGCTTGCTGTTGCAGATAGCGGAAATAACAGAATTCAACTGTTGAGTTCTGAAGGAAACTTTCAAAGGGAGATAAAAATTGATGGTATACCTTGGTCGGTGGCATTTACAGACTCTGGCGACCTGCTGACTTTAGTTCCGAGAAGCGACAACAAGCTTCGTGTGTTCAGTGAGGAGGGTCACTTCATCAAACACATCAATGATAAACATCTTGATAAACCAATTCGCCTTTCCATTGCGAGTGATGGTCGTATAATCATAACTGACTGGTCGGACAAGAAAATCAAGGTCCTTTCCCCTGACGGGAATGACTTGCTCCAGTCCTTCAGTTCCCCACACTGTGATAAATCCCCGTTCTTTGCTATTTTTCACCAGGACAAATTCTTTGTTTCTTATTACATTGATGATTGTGTCAAGGTATTTGACAAAACAGGACTGTATTTACATGACATTGGCTGTAAGGGATCCAATGATGGCCAGTTTGATTATCCACTTGGACTCGTTATTGACAAGTACAACCGACTCATTGTGTGTGATGCACTTAACCGTAGGCTGCAACTCTTCACCCTGAGCGGCACGTTTTTAAGTAAAATCGATGGACAGTATTTCAAAAATGGCTTTCCTCGTTACGTTGCTATAAACAGAGGTGGCAGTCTCATAGTAGCCGACATAGACAACAGCCGCATTTCCGTTTTCTATTAAGATGTGATATATTTTTGCTTTATTAGCATAAGGCTAACGTTTTCTAATCAGACAGCCGAGAATAAAGAAATGAATATTTAAAGTGCGTTGCATAAGCTCTAAACAATGGTGCTTTGAAAATTCGAAATTTTACAAAGAATATTATGGGATCAGTAGTGTCTTTGTCACCCAAGAACTTTTCAGTGTTTGATGGCTAATAACTGCCTCGTTATCAAAGCTAAACGGCTTTTGGAGGTTTAACTAAAAGTTAAACGAGTTCTTTTAGCATTTGAAGTCAATTTTTAAATAGCATGATTGATGCCATATGTGCGAACTCGTATGTTAATGAGATAAAATGTAAAGAAAGCCAAGATTCCCTTATACCTTTCGAATGAAAAGAGCTACGTACTAGAATCTGCAACTACCCTGTAGGAAAGCAAGAGAAAAACGGGGAAAAACCCATTGAAAAAAAACATTTTTAGTTTCAAATGGATAATTTTGGAGGTATTTAGTTATCTTTTCTGTGAATTAAGTGTTTGCTTACAATTTGATCTCAGTGTTTTAAAGGTAGCTATTGTAGGCAGTAATCAACCTCGTTCCGAGGGCGCCTTTCCCTCCAAGTGAGGGACATTTCCTGGGAACAAGGTCGTGCAGTGATTTGTTAAGCTGGTTACAGCTTTCTCCAATTAAAGAGAAGCACTTTTCAGTCAAGATTAGATTAAAAGGAAAAATTTTAATTGACGTAGAAAATGCTTTCATTTCAACATGGCTTAGCAGTCGCGCAGAAGTCTGCTTGAATTTCTTAAATACTTTTTAATCAATTTTGACTGATCACAATCTTCTCTTATCCAACGCTGTACGAGATTAAAGCCTTGTTTTCCCTTGGGACTCAAGCGCAATCATAAGTGCCCTTATTTCACCGTGAAAACGTGGTTGACGCAAGCATAAGCACAAGCACCATGATCAAAATTTTCCTTTTCCTTGTGCTTGCGCTTATGCTTGCATTCGCTTGTGTCGTGTGAAAACGAAACGCAGCATAATCACAAGGAAATTTGCTACGCCAAGTAAAGAACTCGTTCTAGATTCCCTGCGTCTGAGCATTTGAACAAAATGGCGGATGCAGTGGTTAAATTTGACGCTTATGTCGAGGTTTGTTTTCACTACAAGCTACTTACGCTTGCGCTTGCGCTTGTGCTTGCATCGCTAGTGACAACCAGGCTTTAAGCTTATTGCATTCGATATTTTCGCAAATCCCATGATACAGTTCATTTTGGTTTACGGAAGCATGATACAGTCCCAAGAGCAAATAACTTCTATTGTTTTTCTGTAAAGAGTCTCCCAGAACGTATTGCATTATGTGATTGGGAAAATAGTCTATTAACGAAAATCAAGATGGTAAGCACCTGAAACGGTGCTGAGGATTTCCAGACATCTGTGAACGGTTTAATACGGGCACAAATTATAAATATTTTTCTGAACCTGCAAAAACTGAAGAACTGAGATGTGAACAAATGAAAATCGGGTTGAGCTATTTCTGCATGAATATGGCGATTGAAATAAGCTTTTAAAAGATCTTCGCCTACGCTCAGTTCTACAAGTTTTTCAACATACATGCAGTTTTAACCTTAACATAAGATCAAAAGAAAACTTGCAACATGTGAAAAGACCGGGTTTTCAAAATAAGCAGATCAGTGTTAAAATTGTTGGGCCCGGAAGGAAAAGAGCTTCTTGTCTGGTTCATACCAGCGAATTGCAATTATCCATTTTTGTTTCCCTCAAGCTAGCCAGGCAGCGCGCGTTGAAATCTGACACGCACGTCTCAGGGTTTTCGCTAGTTTTGTAAAGTAGTGGACATATTTCCGGAACCGGAAGTGACATTTTTTGGCGCGGCAAGGTGCCTTCCGAGCGCCGAGGGGAAGAGCTACTAGGGCGCATTCTCCCCCAGGAAATTTGAAAAATAGAACACGGAAAAACGCTGTTTCCAGCGACAGTCTCGAACCCAAGAATCTGTTTCCCAGGCAAGGCGGGAGTTCACTCAAATTCTCTTTAAAAAGTAAGTAAAGCGATGGTTCAGTTGGTTGAGCATCGGGTTGCCATGCGGGAGGTCGTGAGATCGACTCCGGCCCGACCAACACTCAGGGTCTTAAAATAACTGAGGAGAAAGTGCTGCCTTTGTATTTACATCCGCAAATGTTTAAGGCTTTTAAGTCTTCTTGGATAAGGACTATAAACCGTAGGCCCCGTGTCACAACCCTTCAATGTTCATAATCCTGTGGGACGTAAAAGAACCCACGCACTATTCGTAAAGAGTAGGGTATGGAGCTCCCGGTGTTGTGGTCAGGCCTCATTTCATTCATCCATGTGCTGGGTGAGATCGCTAATGGACTGATAGCGGCTGCCAGCGGCGCCTGTATATGCTAATGACCGATCTCACCCATAGATCACTTGCTTGTAAAGCGCATTTGAATATGTTAATAGAAAATGCGCTATATAAATTCATTACCATTACCATTACCAATAATAAAAAAATTATAACAAACCCATGAAATATTGGCATCAAAGTTCCGGACATGAAATGGGAAACGACCGGACGAAACGTCCGGCCTCCGGTCTCAAACGAAAACCCTGCTCAGGTGCCCGCCGGAGTGAGCAAGACGTAACGGGAGACGACTGGGAACGAGTCAACGCCAGAATGACGTTAGGCTATCAGAGAAATACAGCAGCTCTCGTAACGTATAATGTGATTGGCTCGCCACCCTATCCAAAAGCAAAAGAAAAAAAGCTGCTTACACTACCAAACAATAACAGCTTACGAGAGCTGCTACACTAATGGAAAAAAGGCTATAGCGAATTTCTTCTTTACAAACATTGACGTCACATTTCTTTTGATACCTTCGTTTCCACCTATGCGTGGACACGTCACGGGGAAAACATGCTCTAACTGGTTGCAAACATGACAAGTTTTGTCTTCAATCCTTCAAAGTTGGAGGGATGTTCATGCAAGTTTTCCTAGAATGGCAGCAAGACTGGATATCAAAGACGTGACTTTTTGTAAGAAATTAACCCTGATCTGATAAGGTATGCTTCAAATACGTTCAGTCAAACTATCGCAAGCAAAAGTTTGCTTAAGTTAACGGCTGCCAAACTCAAACTTCAAAGAACACGTTTTCCCGTCGTGTGTCCATGCTAAGATGAAAACGACGAAATTCAAATTTGCCAACCACGGAACAAATAAAGTAATTGTTTTAACAGCCAATAGTCGACTTTGGAAAATACCACAATATTCTTTGTTTGTCCCCCCAAATTTTGCATAAGCATTGTATCCAGTTTCTCTCCGGACTTACCGGACGGTCCCAAGAGAAAACAAAAACCATGCTTAAGCAACTTTCCCACACGCAAAACAAGCGCATTGAAAGAGGTTTATGCAGGCCGCGCGGTAACACCAGAGAAGATGCTTTATAGGTTGGTGCCGTGTGACTGAGCTACTTTATTACTCCTGTTTTCGCTTATTCCTACTTTGCGGTTGCTCCTACGTATAAGATAAGCCCAATCAAAAGGAAAGGACAACAAAAATTTGGTGAGCACGGCGCTAAATTTTACATTGAAAGGTTAATTTTTAATTCCTTTTTTGTGTTTTATCAGGAGGAAACACTGGATAATCTTGCTTACTTGATGCCTGGTCTGGTCTAACTGCTATATAATAATTTTTGAGATATTAAAACCACGTAGTATCGACATTTATTTGACTTTTTAAACTTTTCATCTCATCTCTCTCTTTTGTTTCTTCTTTGGGTGACGTGAAAATCAAGAACTGAGGAAACACGTTCAATTTTGCTTTACCCGAAACATTGATTTACACGCCTTTTCCCGCGTTTTGTTTTCAAAATTTTGTTCATGCAGAAATGGTAGAGAATCTTTTGAACGGTCACAAGCAGTCCTAACTGAAGATTCTCAAACGACGTCTTCCTCACTCCTCAGAATCTAAGCAAAGCATCGCAACTATTGCGTCCTCCATGATGGTTTAGGAAAACCATGGAGTGGGAGAATCAGGAAGAGAGGACCGTCATTTAGTTGCATCGCTACAATCGGAAAATGTCGTTCCATTTTCAGCGGATCGGTTTGTGGCTGGTCGGTTTAGCTTAATGGTAAGCACACTGAGTTTTTAGCCCAATTAAAATTTCGGGTTTTAAAATGAGTGTTAGCTCGTGATAATGTGCATTAGAATGCGATAAAAAAGACTCCGTGTCACTCAAAGCGGAAAGTAGCGGGGTCATCCATGCGACCGCACAGAGTCCAGGGATTTCAGTGACGTCGCTATTTCACACGCCCTCATTTTGCGTTGCCTGGCTTCATCATGGATGTTAAACAGCTTTTCAAGATTCTTAAAAAGGAAGCAGAATGCCCATTGTGCATAGAAACTGTCACAAATCCCAAGACATTACCATGTCTTCACTCATTCTGCCTGGAGTGTCTCGACAGACATGCAACTTTCGCAAGGAGACAGCTAAAAGCGACAATCAAATGTCCGGTTTGCCAGACTTCATTTCAAATTCCCGAAACAGACACCTTCGAGGATTTGCCGTCATCGTTTCATCTCAACCGATTGGTGGATGTTCTCGCTCTAGAAGATGGCAGCGTACAGTCTCAAAGATGCAACAGTTGTGACGAGAACAATACGGCAACATGTTACTGTTTCGTGTGCCAGGATTTTCTGTGCGCATCTTGTTTTGAAGCTCACCAACGCTTGAAGGCCTCAAGGGGTCATCGCAATGTTTTGATGGACAAACTGCAAGCGCAAGATGTGCAAGAGTTGATCCACAGACCCGTGATGTGTTCACAGCAATATCATTAAGATCAACCCCTCGAATTTTACTGCGAAGACTGTAAAGTTCTGATTTGCCACAAATGCACTGTAGTGAGTCATAATCGACACACCATGACAGACACTCAGAAAGCAGCAAAAGAACAAAAGATGCAAATGTCCGACGCTGTGGCCAAAGTGAAAGCGGAAATGGTCAGATATGAGAGTGAAATTAAGAAACAAACTGACCTAAGAAACAATAACAAAGTTGAAATTTTGAACGAGGAAAAGAAAATGACAGACACTGTGGAAAAATTGATTCGTGATTTGCGAGAACACGAGAGGAAAATGAAGGAAAAGTTTCGTGAAATTTATGAAGTGGAACATAAACATCACGCAACGCGACTGGAAAACTTCGAGCTGGTTGCCACCCAGCTGAAAAGCTGCTTCGAACGCTGTCAGAGTATCTTGGATAGAAACTTCAGCGTCGAAATTCTAGAAACAAATCACGCCATCCTCGGACGTTGTAATGAACTGTTAAATGTAAGAAAACCCGATTTTTACATGTCGCCTTATGTACATTACTTGGTGGAAAAAAAATTGGATCTTATGGATAGAGTTGTTGTCACGAAGACTGATCCCTCAAAGTGCTTAGCTGAAGGTCAAGACAGCAAGGAAGTAAAAGAAAGGAAGGAGACATATTTTGTCATTGTTACAAAGGATTCAGAAGAATTTCAATGTTATCAACAACATGATAAAATTAAAGTCAACATATTGACTCCAGAAGGTGATCAACTAAAAACAGACATTAAAGACACCAAAGACGGCAAATACACAGTGACATACACACCACAGAGTGCCGGACAACACAGAGTGGAGATCCTTGTGAATGGACAGTCGCTGACTGGTAGTCCTTGGATTGTGCAGGTTCATCAGCATCAATATCAATTTGCCTTTCAGTTTGGTTCAAAAGGGAAGGGACAGGGAGAATTTGATGGCATTAACGACATGGATGTGAGTGACAAAACGGGAACGATTGCTGTTGCAGATGGGGGGAATAAAAGAATTCAACTGTTGAGCTCTGAAGGAAAGTTTCAAAGTGAGATAAAACTTGATGGTGCACCTTTGTCTGTGGCATTTACAGAGTCTGGCGACCTGCTGACTTAAGTTGGGGAAAGCGACAATAAGCTTCGTGTGTTCAGTGAGGAGGGTCACTTCATCAAACACATAAATTATAAACATGTTCATAAACCAGGTCGCCTTTCCATTGCGAGTTACGGTCGTATAATCATAACTGACTTTAAGGACAACAAAATCAAGGTTTTCTCCTCTGACGGGAATGACTTGCTCCAATGCTTCAGTGCTCCAGACTGCGATGAATCCCTATTCTTGGCTATTTATCATCAAGACAAATTCTTTGTTTCCTATTACCTTGATGATGGTGTCAAGGGATTTGACAAAATAGGAGTGTATTTACATGACATTGGCCGTGAGGGGTCCAATGATGGCCGGTTTGTTGGTCCTATGGGACTCGTTATTGACAAGTGCAACCGACTCATTGTGTGTGATTCATGTAACCATAGGCTGCAACTCTTCACCCTGAGCGGCAAGTTTTTGACTAAAATTGATGGAGAGTATTTTAAATGTGGCTTTCCTTGTTACGTTGCTATAAACAGTGGTGGCAGTCTCATAGTAGCCGACGACGAGAACGGACACATTTCTGTTTTACATTAAGATGTGATATATTTTTGCTTCATTAGCATAAAGCTAACGTTTTCAAATCAGTCAGCCGACAATAAAGTAACGAACATTGTAAGTGCATTGCATATATAAGCTCTGAACAATGGTGCTTTGAAAATTCGAAATTTTACAAAGAATATTATGGGATCAGTAGCGCCTTTGTCACCCCCCCCCCCGCCCCGGGGGGGGGGGGGGGTACTCCCAGAAAAATTGGGTGGGGGTGTGCGGCCCGCTTTTCAAAACCCTTACCCTACTTATGACCGAAATCTGCGATTTTCCCTACCCTATTTATGACCTGACCAAAAATTTGATACCCTATTTATGACCTGACCCTTAAATCAATATCCTGGTGCAGACCTGCCTTATAATTATTTCCCTAATTCAGACCAATGTTAAAGGCAGTGTTTATCTGCTTTTATTAGGTGTAGGTTACATGATAAAGAAGTAGCTTTTAAATAAAAAACGAATTCAAGACTAGAGTGCAAAAATCGATACCCTAAATATGACCAAAATGGCGGAAAATTGGCCAAAATCGATACCATATTTATGACCAAAACGGCTGAAACCCTCCCCCCCCCCCCCCCCTTCCTCCCCTCCCCCCGGTTGTCACCCAAGAACTTTTCAGTATTTGATGGCGAATACCTGGCTTGTTATCAAAGCTAAAAGGTTTTTGGAGGTTTAACTAAGAAAGTTAAATGATGGCCAGTTTGTTGGTCCTTGTGGACTCGTTATTGACGAGTACAAACAACTGATTGTATGTGATGCAGGTACCCAAAGACTGCAACTCTTCACTCTGAGCGGCAAGTTTTTGTGTAAATTTGATGGTGAGTATTTGGAAAATGACTTTCCTTCTTTTGCTGCTATAAACAGTGGTGGCAGTCTCATAGTAGCCGACGTGGGCAACAGACGCATTTCTGTTTTCCCTGTTTTCCATTAAGATGTGATATATTTTTGCCTTATTAGCATAAGGCTAACGTTTTCTAGTCAAACAGCCGAGAATAAAGTAATGAATATTGAAGGTGCATCACTGCATAAGCTCTAATAAGCTCTGAGAAATGATGCTTTGAAATTCGAAATTTTACAAAGAATAGTATGGGATCAGTAACGCCTTTGTCACCCAAGAATTTATCAGTTTTTGATGGCTAATAATAACTCGGTCGATATCAAAGCTAAAAGGCTTAAAATTGGAGGTTTAACTAAAGTTTAACAAGTTTTTTTAGCATTTGAAGTCAATTTTTAAATAGCACGATTGATGCCATCTGCGCAAACTCGTATTTTAATGAAACAAATGTAAAGAAAGCCAAGATTCCCTTATACCAAGAAAAAATGAGGGGACAGAGAAGGAGGCTCCCGGTCCAGCCATTGGGATATGTCATGTCCACGAAAGTTATTTTTAGACGAGCGGAAGTCTTCCGAGACGTCCGCATGCAGGCCAACCTCGGTCCGATGTTTGAAAGAAAATATATATTCATCAGCCTTCCACGTGCGCCATCATTTTCTCTTTTCACTAAGAACCTGAGAGCGAGGCAAGACTGCATGCGGACGTCTCAGAAGACAGACTTCCGCTAGAACAAAGACTTCCGCTCGTCTAAAAATAACTTTCGTGGACATAACATATCCCGGCCAACGCCTTGAGCCTCCCTCTCTGTCCCCTCATTTTCTCTTGCTTATACCTTTCCAATGAAAAGAGAATCTAGAATCTGCAACTACCCTGTCGGAAAGCAAGAGAAAAACTGGGAAAAGTCCACTGGAAAAAAAAAAAAAATTTAGTTTCAAATGGATAATTTTGGAGACATTTTGTTCTGTTATCTTTTCTGTGAATGAAGTGTTTGCTTACAATTTTTTCTCAGTGTGTTTTAAGGTAGCTATTGTAGGCAGTAATCAACCTCGTTCCGAGGGGGCTTCCCCCTCCACCCTGGGAACAAGGTTGTGCAGTGATGTGTTAAGTTGGTTACACCTTTCTCCAATTGAGGACAAGCACTTTTCTGTCGAGATTAGAGATAAAAAGAAAAATTTGAATTGACGTAGAAAGTGTTTACATTTTAACATGGCTTATCAGTCGTGCAGAAGTCTACTGGAATTTTATTAAATAGTCTTTAATCAATTTTGACTGATCACGATCTTCTCTTATCCAACGCTGTAGAAGATTTCAGCCTGGTTTTCACTAGAGACGCAAGCGCAAGCATAAGAGCGCTTATTTCACCCTGAAAACGAGGTTGAGAAAAGCATAAGCACAAGCACAAGGATCAAAACTTTTTCCTTTTCCATGTGATTGCGCTTATGCTTGTGTTCGCTTGCGTCGTGTGAAAACGAAACACAGCATAAATACAAGGAAATTCGCTACGTCTGGCCAATTAAAGCACTCGTTACAGATTCCTCGTGGATCTGAGCATTTGAACAAAACGGCGGATTCTGTGGTTGATTTTCATCCTTATGTCGACTTTCGTTTTCACTATCATAAGCTGCTTATGTTTCTGCTTTGTGTTTGCGCTTGTACTTGCGTCGCTATTGAAAACCAAGCTTTATTGTCCACGGTTTCTGCGACCTTTTTAGAAAACCTCAATTTCATTAATGGCTGAGTAGCTAAGATGTCAGTTTACGTCCCTTGGTTTTAAGCCTGTTTTTACAGTACTCTAAAAACCGCAAGTACTTAATACTTTTAGGATACTTCGCCCGCATTTTAGGATGTAAACAAGACGGAAGGGATACCGCACACAAAAACATTTGTTGCTCTCATAGATCTAAGTATTTTTCAAGGTTTTTGCCTTTTTAAGCGAGGTAAGATTGTCTCTGATAGAGCGATATTTGAATAGACATTTTAAAGCTAAAATCCGATATATCATTGTTTGTTTTAAATCTTGACAATTGATTTGAAGGTTAGCACTCTTCTAATGAAGTTTGAAATTGTGGCCTTTTTGTGATAAGCAGGCAGACACACTTTGGAAACTTCCAGATAAAAAGAGACTTAATTCCCGTTTATCGCTGATGAGGCACTTCTATCACTTTATTTTCTGTCCTTTTGACATAATGATAAAGGTCAGACGATGTATTCAAAGTAGGCATGGTTCTAGCCCGCGAAACTTTTGTACGTTTTTCCTTTAAAACACAACCTAGTCATGATGCTTGAAGGATTTGCAGACTTATTCACACAATGGGGAAGTTCATGTATCATGCAACATGTAATGACATACTAACGGAACGCGAGGGCCGAAATGACCGTGCAAAAACGACCTAGGGGTTAGTAAGTTGTTCATTATATCGCATCGTTTCTTTGAGCGATAATAATAATAATAATAATAATAATAATAATAATAATAATAATAATAATAATAATAATAATAATAATTTATTACTTATATAGCGCAAAATACATGTGGATATGATTTAATGCGCTCGGACCCCTTCACAGTTTGGTGAATGTTCGTCTTCCAACAGCGAACTTTGAAAGGTAAACTTTTCCATGTAGAACTAAATTCTGCTTGCTATAACTGTACTGTTGTGATGAAAAAAATAAATTCCGCTTTTTAAAAACTTTTTGTGTTTCGCTCAACTTGAATTTCCAGGGGGAGAGAAAAAATATGGAAACGAGCAGTTTCCATGGTAATGGTCCGTACTGTATAAAGTCCCGACCGAAAACCAGTCACAGGGGCGTAGCGTTCTTATACGCACGTACGCCCGTGCGTACAGCTCAAATCCGGGCATCGTTATTCAATGGAGGCATTAATTTGTTTTAGTCATTATAAAATCGGGCCAAGATTTTTAAATTTCGAATTAAACTGGTGTCTCTGTGTGTGAGTATTTCCAATATCTTTTCATTAACCCATACAGGCCTGGCCAAACGGCCAAACGGATCCAACTTCATCCAACATTGTTGGACGCTGTTTAAAAGCGTCGAAAGAGGTGACCACACGAATGCAACACGTTGTATCCAGAATTTTGGACTCAAGGGTCTGGAACCAAAATCTACCCAGAATCCTTAGAAAACAAACTCTCGTCATGTTGGCGTTTTCAAGTTCCTTTTAAAATCATCAATAGAGTCACTCTCTGTGATACAAAGAGGACAGCTGTTCAAGAATCTGGGAACGGCAACAGCAAAAGCCCGGTCTCCAAAGATCTTGCACCATGCAGGTGTGAGGAACCTTCAGAAGACCCAGGGCGTAACAGGGTAGGGAGCAGCGTCCCAGGATCGTGACTTGCAAAAGATCCTGCAGATACATTGGCGCCATGCCCCTTTGACCACAAGAAGGGCTATCTGTTCGAAGAGAGATTGCTTAACCTTTCGTCGCTCAGACATTCAAGACTTTGCTCGTGTACCATTCCTTAGCTTGAACTGACGTGGCAACGCGCGAAACAGATGCAATGAATAAATCATCACCATGGATACCGATAGCTGCAGCGCACGCCCGCGTGCAACACTGTTGAATGTGATGGCCGAACGAATGCAACACTTTTGTTCACACTTGAGAACAAAAGAATGGTTGGATGATGTTGAAGACGATGTTTGATGGAAATCAAACTTCGTTCAACAACTTCCAACATGATACAACATGGTGGCTGAACGAGTGCAACATGTTCGATTCAGCAATGTTGGATGATGTTACACTAACATGTTCAGTGGACCCGTTAACGTTTAGCCAGGCCTTAACGGCACCAAAACGTAATAGTGGACGAAAGCAAAAAAAAAACACTCTACCCTTCGAAGCCCCAGTTCCCGGTTATTTTTAAAGGAAATGATGTTATAACAGAGTTTGCGACGTCTTGCCTTTTGCTTGTACTGTAAACCCCCTGTTTGTGTTGTAGCTTGCTGCAAAGAAAACTCGGCAGATGGGTTAAATAAACAACTAACTACTGCATTTTCCTTCGCCTTTATTTATTGAAATATCCTTTGAAAATAGTCAGAAATGGCATTTTCGAATTCAAGACCGTCACTTCCAAACTTTTCTGGTGAAGCATGCCCCCAGACCCCTTAACTTTGAAACTCGTTCGACGCTCTAAACATTCTTCGTGTGCGTACACCTTCACGCTAAACTCACGCTACGCCTTTGAGTCAATCAGAGTGTTCCATTTAGCCTGAGAATTGCTTGCAATATAATAAAGTGCAGTTAATACCTGGGTCTTTTGGGAGCAGTCATCCATTTCTGGAACTTGTGTAGTGAGACACAGTATTGGTGCTATTGCGCACAGTGCAGTCGAGTAGCACTGATAGGCTGCCATGGACTTCACCAGGGTCCTCAAGGGAGAAAAACACAATCAGTAAATGATAAAACACGGAAAAATCACGCAACATTTCGGTATCAATGACTCCAGGCTTCATTATTCTCATCGTCAGCGTAGCGGAATGGTGAGGGTGCTGGACTTGAGAGATCCGGAGGTCTCGTGTTCAGGTCCCCCTCTGACCACCAGCTGGAGTTGTTGTCAGCATTCCCCGCCTCAACTCCTGGGCTGCGCTTGTAAATAGCCAACTAGTTTGCCTCCCACCAGCAGGGGATTCTTAACTCTGTCGTGTTCATTTTTATAAAATAATCAGGACAGTGCGCGCACTCTTATTGGTCAATATATAACTGTGTTTAGATGGGAATATATTAACACGGCTGTGACATCACACGAATTTTGGTTGGTGATGTCCGGGTGTTGCCAGAAGCGCGTCATTGTTTTGATTGACTGGCAGAAAATATGAGCGTGCATGAAGAAAATCTGATTCAATCAAGAAGAAAAAAACCAGCATTTTCCTTCATTTGTCGAATTCTTTTTGAGAAATATTTTATAACGGCAATAGCGGACTTTTTCCGTGTTTACATAGCAGGGATGGCACAGTGGTGAGAGCACTCTCCTCCCACCAATATGGCCCGAGTTCGATTCTCAGACTCTGCGTCATATGTGGGTTGAGTTTGTTGGTTCTCTACTCTGCACCGAGAGGTTTTTTTCTAGGTACTCCGGTCTTCCCCTCTCTTTAAAAAGTAACATTTGACTTGATTTGCGTTAATAGATGATTTCAGTTTAAAGTGTCCCCAATTAGTGCTCCAGTGCTAGAACGACTTGACGACTCCCCCGAGTGTTTGAATGAGGCTATGTAAACACAAGGTAGATACTGATGAAATACCAGGATTTCACCTTTTACTAAAAAAACCATAATGATCTTCACCACGCGCAGTGAACATATCATTTTTATCTTTCACATGTGAGAATATAGGTGTCGTCATGGTAACGAACACGCTTAGCCAATAAAACGCGATACTTTTGTGCTTCAATATATTACTTCTCTACTACATTAACATATTTATTGAAAAATTTTACGTTATCATGATATTGGTGTTCATAACTTTCATATCTTGTTTCACGTTACACAACGTGCGTGTTTCAGTGGTTGGTTCTGACGCAGAGGAGGAGGAGGAGAGGATTCAGGAAGTGTAAATGTCAAAGAATAACTAGGAAAAGGAATCCCATACTATTTCCCTACACCATCAAAGGCGAGGGACTCGAAGTTACAGAGATCGAGAAAGACCTTGGAGTCTCTATTCAAAGTGACCTGTACGTTGGTCGAAACATGTTTTCGACTGCTGCTCCAAAGCAAACAAGCTGCTTGGGTTTCTGCGTAGGAGTGCTGCTGACTGAGGTGGAGAGCCAGCGCACGCGTCGAACATTATATCTATCGATTGTGCGACCCACACGGGGCTATGCGACGCAGATATGGGCACCACAGTCAATTGAGTTCACGAGGAAGGTGGAACGAGCACAAAGACAAGCGACAAAATTCATCTTACGTCTGCCGTTCTTTTGCACAGATTCCTATCAAGACCGCCTAGTGCGCACCTCGTTGTTACCCATCTGCTACTGGCATGAATACTGGGACTTAGTTTTCCTTTTTAAGGCTTTAAATGGGCTAATAGAATTAGACCCGGGTATTATCCCTAAACCGCTTGTACCTTCTCGCTTAACACGGTCAACAAGCAATCCTAATGCTCTCCTTTTCCGACCTACGAAATGTAAAACTTTAACTTTCCAAAGATCGTACCTCAGTAGAATTACTAGAATTTGGAATACCCTACCCTGACCGTAGGCTCAACACAGTTGATATCAGTGCTTTTAAGTGCAAACTTAAACTTTATAATAACGAGGCTCTTTCGTTTTTTGACCCGGAAAGTCCACGGACATGGCGTTCCATCTGCCCCTCATGCAAGAGGCCTTGCGGCGCCTATCACTTGCTGTTTCTAGCTCATAATTTTGTGTAAATGTAATTATTGTATTTACATTTTATTATTTAATAATATTATTATT
>NC_090893.1:22797117-22799617 GCF_036669925.1 Montipora capricornis
TCACCGTGCCGATGGTACACGTGGTGAGGGTCTGGTGAGGACACTGGCTTCTTGTCTGGCCGGAAGCTGAAAACCTGGGGTCCTAGAGTTTCTGGATTCCGATTACATTGAAGGTCAAAGATGTGTTACAGCGGTTATCAGTTACACGCGCCCCTCAACGACTTTTTTCATATTTCGAAAGTACACTTTAGGTGGACGTCAATCAAATGTTTTCATGACGATACTCCTGTTCTCTCACCGGCAGTTGGATTCGTCGTGGAAACATTTGATTGACGTCCATCTTTATTTTATTTTCGAATATGAAAAAATGACGACAAGGGGCGCGTGTTACTGATAACCGCTGTAATCTAGTCTAGTTCTAAGGTCAGGCAGAAAAAAAATTGAAACAGACCGCCAAGTTCATTTCCGCGATCCACACTTCAAAACAAATAAAATCCATAATCTACGCTGAAATATTGAAGAAATCCGTGATCCGCTGAGCGTTAAAAATCCGCCAATCCGCAAAATGTGTCCGCAAAATCCGAAATCCGCGTAGTTTTTTTAGCCAAATCCACCGATCCGCGAACCTATTCACCCCCCTCAATATAATTACGATTCATTTCATATGTAATTTCGTTTGTTGATTCATTCAGCATGGGAACGTTTGAACCCACAAATGACCAGCTCCGAACATTAGTGGCTTCATAGCTCAGTTTGTTAGAGCGTCGCACCAGCATCTTGATGTCACCGATTCAAACCCTGTTGAACTGCTGACATTTTCAAGCTTTGCCACTACGTTATTTATATTGTACCCAGCAGGAACCCAGCAGTTGTCAGCGTTGCGCATGCGCCTGCGTTTCTTTTTGCCTGTGCTCGCCCTTGAATACAGTTGGCGTTTTATTAAACCTTCGAGTAAACGCAGTGTTTCCGTCTTATTGGCTTGGTGGCAGCAGTTAACTCATGCTTTGAATTCCCTAAAACAAGTGTGGCCTTTGGTTCCTGCTGCATCTACTCCATAACAAGGTGCCGAAGCCGTAATTTGAGGTGAGCGAATTGCAACTTTTCCAACATGACCTCTTCGCCTCTTGCACCCAAGCAGTGTCACTTATTTTAACAAAGATCGAGAGCATCACTTCGTAGGAAAGTTGGCGGCAGAACTCGATCTATGTCTTTTCACTCCTCACAAACGTTGTTTCCTTTCTTTAAGCAACTTGGCAGAAACAAACAGCCGTCAATCCACGTAGTGGCCTTACCGAGAATGACACTGTCTAGGCCTAGGGTTAGCCAAATTGAGGGTTTTAGGTTCCTTCGTTCGTTTTCGAGTCTTAGGGTCTTAGTTTTCAAGACACCCATTTTTTTTCTCGCTGGTCACCATTTTTTACAGCTGTTCAAATAAAGTGAGCGGTAAATAATAATAATTAATTTGAGCGGGAGAAAAAAAAAGAGAGGCGGAAAAAAAAAAAGAGGAGCAAAAAAAGTGGCAACAAAAAAAAAGTATGGCGCACCGTTCCAGTCAATATTCAAACAGGTTTATTTTGTAATGCATGTATTAAATTTCTGTGCAGTGATTTTTATTTCCTTTCTATATGTTTTTTGTTTTGTATTGGTATATTTTATATCTCTTCCCATTAATTTAAATATAAGTTTTAAGTAATAGATAAAATATGCGCGAGAGACCTTTATGGGCAAAACGCGAGCCGCAGGCGATCCGTTTTAAAGCCCATAAAGGTCGGACGCGAATATTTTATCTTACTTGTGAAATGAAACTATAGAATGTGTTTGTCATGTTAATCACGTGGGCGTGGAACTGTCCCATAGGAATCTGGAAATACTCAGCACTGAATTAGGCAACTCATTTTCATAGAGCTTTTGTAGTAGAAACATGGCTGGTCGGTTTTGCTCTCCAAAGGGTAAAAAAGAAGAGACCTGTTTTGTGTCGGAAGCCACTCCGACAGCAACACAATACAACACCAAATGGGGCAGAAAAGTCTTGGAGGAATGGCGGCAGCGACGGCAAAATAAACGTGCAATGTCAGAACTTGTTGGAGAGGCCGGTCTTAAATGCGAAGATGTTCACAATCTGACCGTTTCACTAGAGCACATGTCGCCAAATACGCTATACTTTTGGTTGAGCAAGTTCGCTTGTGAAGTGGCCAATCAAAATGGAGAGCGTTATCCGCCCAATTCGCCTTATTTGTTAATTTGTGCGGTTAACTGTCATTTGTGTGAGACTGGAGGAGAGGATGCATTAAACGTTCTCAACAAGGCTGACAAGAGGCAAGTAAATTGTTACGTAATAGTTGTGATTGAAATGTCAAGCTTGTGATTGATTAATAAACGTTGTACAAATTTACAGGACTCGTCTAATTAGGTGAGCCAGATATCTTTATAAAAGTTAATCCTATTGATAATTCAACTAATTAAAAATTCATCAACCCCAGCCTTTCCTTGCTATCTATTCAATCCCTCCCAGTGCTTTCAGACAGTTGAACTTTATCGGGATTTACAAAGCAACACATGT
>NC_090893.1:22804617-22812117 GCF_036669925.1 Montipora capricornis
TCGACAGACATGCAAATTTGTCAAGAAGAGAGCTAAAAGCGACAATCAAATGTCCGGTTTGCCAGACATCATTCCAAATTTCCGAAACAGACACCTTCGAGAATCTGCCGTCATCGTTTCATCTCAACCGATTGGCGGATGTTCTGGCTCTAGAAGATGGCAGCGTACAGTCTCAAAGATGCAACAATTGTGACGAGAACAACACGGCAACATGTTACTGTTTCGTGTGCCAGAATTTTCTGTGCGCATCTTGTTTTGAAGCTCACCAACGATTTAAGGCCTTAAGGGGTCATCGCAATGTTTTGATCGACAAACTGCAAGCGCAAGATGTGCAAGATTTTATCCATAGACCCGTGATGTGTTCACAGAAATATCATGAAGATCAACCCCTCGAATTTTACTGCGTAGACTGTAAAGTTTTAATTTGCCACAAATGTACTGTAGTGAGTCATAATCGACACTCCATGACAGAGACTCAGAAAGCTGCACAAGAACAAAAGATGCAAATAACCGCCGCTGTGGCCAAAGTGAAAGCGGAAATTGTCAGATATGAGAGTCAAATTAAGAAACAAACTGACCTAAGAAACAAAAGCAAAATCGAAATTTTGAACGAGGAAAAAAAAATGACAGACACCGTGGAAAAATTGATTCGTGATTTGCGAGAACACGAGAGGAAAATGAAGGACAAGTTTCGTGAAATTTATGAAGCGGAACAAAAACATCACGCAACGCGAGTGGAAAACTTCGAGCTGGTTGTCACCCAGCTGAAAAGCTGCTTCGAACGCTGTCAGAGTATCTTGGATAGAAACTTCAACGTCGAAATTCTACAAACAAATCACGCCATCCTCGGACGTTGTAATGAACTGTTAAATGTAGGAAAACCCGATCTTTACGGGTCGCCACATGTACATTATTTGGTGGAAAAGAAATTGGATCTTATGGATCGAGTTGTTGTCACGAAGACTGATCCCTCAAAGTGCTTAGCTGAAGGTCAAGACAGCGAGGAAGTAAAAGAAAGGAAGGAGACATATTTCGTCATTGTCACAAAGGATTCAGAAGAATTTCAATGTTATCAACAAGATGATAAAATCGAAGTCGACATATTGACTCCAGAAGGTAATCAAAGAGAAAGAGACATTAAAGACACCAAAGACGGGAAATACACAGTGACATACACACCACAAGTTGCCGGACAACACAGAGTAGAGATCCTTGTGAATGGACAGCCGCTGATTGGTAGTCCTTGGATTGTGCAGGTTCATCAGCAACAATATCAATTTGCCTTTCAGTTTGGCTCAAAAGGGAAGGGACAAGGAGAATTTGGTTGCATTCTCGATATGGATGTGAGTGATAAAACTGGGACGATTGCTGTTGCAGATGTGCGGAATAAGAGAATTCAACTGTTGAGCGCTGAAGGAAAATTTCGAAATGAGATAAAACTTTATGGTAGACCTTGTTCGGTGGCATTTACAGATTCTGGCGACCTGCTGACTTTAGTTCCGGAAAGCGACAATAAGCTTCGTGTGTTCAGTGAGGAGGGTCACTTCATCAAACACATCAATGATAAACATCTTCATAAGCCAGATCGCCTTTCCATTGATAGTTACGGTCGTATAATCATAACTGACTGGTCGGACAAGAAAATCAAGGTCCTTTCCCCTGATGGGAATGACTTGCTCCAATCCTTCAGTGCCCCAGACTGTGATAAATCCCCAGATTGTCATATTTATCACCAGAACAAATTCTTTGTTTCTTATCTCCTTGCTAATTGTGTCAAGGTATTTGACAAAACAGGAGTGTATTTACATGACATTGGCTGTAAGGGGTCCAATGATGGCCACTTTGATTATCCACTTGGACTAGTTATTGACAAGTACAACCGACTGATTGTGTGTGATGCAGGTAACCATAGGCTGCAACTCTTCACCCTGAGCGGCAAGTTTTTGAGTAAAATTGATGGACAGAATTTTAAAAATCGCTTTCCCTCTACCGTTGCTATAAACAGTGGTGGCAGTCTCATAGTAGGCGACTACGGCAACAGCCGCATTTCTGCTTTCCATATATTTTTGCCTTATTAGCATAGGGCTAACGTTTTGTAATCAGTCAGCCGACAATAAAGTAATGAATATTGAAAGTGCATTGCATAAGCTCTAACAAGCTCTGAGCAATGATGCTTTGAAAATTCGCATTTTTACCAAGAATATTATGGGGTCAGTAGCGCCTTTAACTGGCTAATAACTGGCTCGTTATCAAAGCAAAAAGGCATTTTAGCATTTGAAGTCAATCTTTAAATAGCATGATTGATGCCATATGTGCAAACTCATACGTTAATGAAAGAAAATATAAAGGAAGCCAAGATTACCTCATACCTTTCCAATGAAAAGAGCTACGTACTAGAATCTGCAAATACCCTGTAGGAAAGCAAGAGAAAAACGGGGAAAAGTTCACTGGAAAAAAAAAAAAGAGTTTCAAATGGATAATTTTGGAGGTATTTTGTTTTGTTTTTTTTTTCTGTGAATTAAGTGATTGCTTACAATTTGTTCTCAGTGTTTTTAAGGTAGCTATTGTAGGCAGTAATCAACCTCGATCCAAGGGCGCTTCCCCCTCCAAGTGAGGCAAAAGTCCAGTAACAAAGTTGTGCAGTGATGTGTTAAGCTGGTTACGCCTTTCTCCAATTAAGGACAAGCACTTTTCTGTGGAGATTAGATTACAAAGGAAAATTTGAATTGACATAGAAAGTGTTTTTAGTTTAACATGGCTTATCAGTCGTGCAGAAGTCTACTTGAATTTCATTAATACTCTTTAATCAATTTTGACCGATCACGATCTTCTCTTATCCAACGCTGTACAAGACTTAAGCCTGGTTTTCACTGGGGACGCAAGTGCAAGCATAAGAGGGCTTATTTCATCGTGAAAACGAGGTTGAGACAAGCATAAGCACAAGGATCAAATTTTTCCTTTTCCTTGTTCTTGCGTTTATGCTTGTGTTCGCTTGCGTCGTGTGCAAACGAAACACAGCATAAACACAAGAAAATTTGCTTTGTCTGGCCAATCAAAGCTCTCGTTCCAGATTCCTCTTGGTTCTGAGCATTTGAACAAAATGGCGGATTGTGCTTGCGCTTGTACTTACGTCCCTAGTGAAAGCAGGCTTTACGATTATCGTCCACGGTTTCTGCATAGGCTTTAAAAGACCTCAACTTGCTTTGTTTTTTAGCTTCAATTTGAGGCTTTCACTTAAAAGTGTTCTTAGGGTGGTCTTTATTTGAAATTCAATTTTCATTTTTAATGTACAGCGAACATTTCACCATCAAAAGAATACTCCATTTTCGAGTTATTGTTTGCTTTCGTTTTATGAGGAAAAAGAGACAAAAAGTAGCTCCGAAAGAAAAAGCTCCGTTCTCAGTGCCGCTTTGGCCATAAATTTGTTTGAGTTGGCTGGTGATGGTGGGCATTTGGTATTTAGCAGTATGGTACAGTAAGTAACTTTTTAACACTGCAGAGACCCTTTCTGTGCTTAATGAATGTTTGTCTTCCATCAGCGAACTTTGAAAGGTAAACTTTTCCATGTATAACTAAATTCTGCTTGCTATAATTGTACTGTTGTGATGAAAAAAAAAAAAACAAACAAACAAACAAATCCCGCTTTTAAAAAACTATTTGTCTTTCGCTCAACTTGAATTTCTAGGGAGAGAGAAAAAATACTGAAATGGGCAGTTTCCATGGTAATGGCCCGTACTGTAAAATCCCGACAGAAAGCCAGCCAATCAGAGTGTTTCATTTATCCTGAGAATTGCTTGCCATATAATGAAGTGCGGTTAATACCTGGGTCTTTTGGGAGCAGCCATCCATTTCTGGAACTTGTGTAATGAGAAACAGTATTGGTGCTATTGCGCACAGTGCAGAGTCAAGTAGCACTGATAAGCTGCCATGGACTTCTCCAGGGTCCTCAAGGGAAAAAAATCACAATTAGTAAATGATAAAACACTGAAAAATCACACGACATTTTGGTATCAATGGCTCAAGGCTCCATTGTCGTCATCGTCATCGTAGCCGAGTCGTTGTTAGGGTGCTGGACTAGAGAGATCCCGAGGTCCCGGGCTAAGGTCCCGCTCTCACCACCAGCTGCATGGAGTTGTTGTGAGTTTTCCCCGGCTCAACTCATTTGCTCCGCTTGTAAATAGACAACTGGTTTGTCTCCCACCAGCTGGGATTCTTAACTCGGTCGTGTTCATTTTTATAAAATAATCAGGACAGTACGCGTATTCTCATTGGTGAATAGCCGTGTTTAGATGGGAGTATATAAACACGGCTGTGCCATCACACGAATTTTGATTGGTGATGTCCGGGTGCTGCCAGACGCGCCTCACGGTTTTGATTGGCTGGTAGGAAATCATGTGAGCGTGCATCAAGAAAATCTGATTCAATCAAGAAGGAAAAAACCCAGCATTTTCCTTCATTTGTTTAATTATTTTTATTTTATTTCAAAAGCAATAGAGGACTTTTTCTGGGTTTACATAGCAGGGATGGCGCAGTGGTGAGAGCGCTCGCCTCCCACCAATGTGGCGCTGGTCCGATTCCCAGACTCTGCGTCATATGTCGTATTCCCGAGTAGATTTATCTATAGAACGCCTTGCTTGGGAGATTCAGCACGCCCATTGTTGTAGAGGCCAATCAAAACAGAGCTATCTCTATCTATCAGAGTGAACATTTCAACGTCACGTTCACTACGATTGCAAGAATGCACTATTCACACGATTTCAGTCCTGGCCTCGCTCTCAAAAGTCTCCTTTTGTTAGCGACAGAGCATCCAAACCAGTCATCGGAAGGTCGTAGCTTCGACTCTTGCAAAGGAGCATTCAATTTTTTTTGTGAACACCCGCGAATCACCAGCAATAAAAGATACAATTCTTCTTCATTTACCGTTCACTACAATAAACTCTTGTGTACATACCTGTAACATCCAAGGGTCAGATACCAGATCATTGAATCATGCTCAGAAAGGAAAGGAAAGGAGATTTATTTAAGTGTCTTGTCTTCTAGCGCTGGAGCACTAATGACTGTAAACTGAAATAAACAAATGAACGCAAATAAAGTCAAATCATAGTTTTTGACGCTTTTTATTTGCGTTTTTGCGGCATGATTGATCTTGATATTCATAGACAGTCCCAACAGGACTGAGGAACTGAGGGTTGCTCCACTAGTCTTGTTTCTCTTACCAGTACCCTGAGGCAAGCTCCAATAGTACCAAGGGACTCCCCCAAGAGTTGTGCTGCTAAGTCGATTGGCTCAGCCTTATCATGTTTTGTTTGTCCTTTTTGAGCTGCTGTTGCTGCGAATAATATATCTTAGGGGGTGAGAATTCCGAGAGATTTTCTCACTTCATCTGCTTTATCCGTCCAGTACTAAAGAATTAATGAATAATACAGATAATGGGAAACAAATTTACATTTGCACTTATTAAATTTGCTCTTGGACATTTTTACCTGAACAAAAGAAGCAAAATTTTCATTGCAATCATAGAATCAGTTAACTTGAGGCAAAATGATAATATTACTCCCAAACAAGAGACTACTCTTAGTGTCAAATTTGGTTCATTGGTTCATTTCTAAAAAAATCACACCATTTGCAGAAAAAGGCGGAATGACTAGAATAGGCCATTTTACAGTTGTTTGGCTGTAAGTCTGCTGGTGAACTTATGTTGACACAGACCTCAGTGCTTTTATCAAGACATCAGTGTAAATCATGTTATTGTAATTCTTATTTTTGTAGTCAACAATGACATTAGAAAAGCACAAAGGCGTTTATCAAAACAGGGTCACCAGCAGCCTTGCTTCCATTCTTAAGCCAGGTAACTTAGCAACTACTGTACAATGATCTATTTAAGAAAATTCGACAGTATTTTCAATAAATTAAAAATTAAAGAATGAAATGATAAATGAAATGAATCCTATATTGAACTGTGGATATGAAATAAAGTGAAGCTATAATCGTTGCAGTTATGAATACAAGTATCATAGCTTCACAAAGTTGATTTGATATCCACAGTTCAATATAATTATGATTCATTTCATATATCATCTCGTTTGTTGATTCATTCAATATGGGAACATTTGAACCCACAAATGACCAGCTTCCAATATCACAGGGCGTACCTAATCGATGTTTTCGATACTCGATTGAAATCGATCGTAATCGATACTAATTAATCGATTAATATCGGAGATTGATAGAAATCGATCACTCGCGTCTTTGTGACTATCGATTTTGATCGATTTCTGTATTTAGCTATCGATTTTATCGATTTGTTCGACAAATATCGAAAAGTAAATGGACGAAGATTCCCTTTCATAAAGTTCGCAGTTTTACTCTAGAATGAGTCACAACTCACACGAACTAATACACAGCAGTCCAAACTGAACTGATAAACATTCCCTTTACACTTTATTTAAGATTGACTATAGGCTTTTTATTACTGAAATTTTGAAACTGAAAAGGATTAAAACATAAACACCGCAACTGTTACGAAACTGTCGTTTCCGGTTTTACAATTAAAGTCATGCTTGTTGTTACGATATCTCGAGCCCTCTTCTCGGTCTGTTTCGTAATACAACATTAATATCTTCCAAACTATAAACAAGACAACCGTAACGCAAAGTAACGCTTCCTACAATAAAACATTCACGAGTCCTATTCTCGTTCTGTTTCAAATTTGAACATTAAAAACCTCCAAACTATAATGTCAAGCAAAGCTATAATCTACATCGCATTTGAAGCTTGGCAAGGCGGATTTACAATGTCAAGGCCAGAAAGCATTTCTGAATTTACTTTGGCGAATAACCAACATGATAATAACTCAATCCAAAGACGAAAGAACTCAGTAACAATTTAAGCAACTGACCAAACCTAGATACAAACTATAAATCATAACAATAAAACAAACTACTTCTTGATAGAGGAGCTGTTCCAGGTATAAGGCTACAAGCTCAAAAAGAAAGATCAACTGAAATAAAAGAGGTAGAAGACGTTCTTTTCTGTCATCATAATAAATCAACGGTAGTTATTG
Organism: Montipora capricornis; assembly: GCF_036669925.1. NCBI lineage: Eukaryota > Metazoa > Cnidaria > Anthozoa > Scleractinia > Acroporidae > Montipora > Montipora capricornis. The sequence goes on from NC_090893.1 coordinate 22,811,681, forward strand.
CCGATATTAAAGATGTTGTTTGTGTAAGAAAAGTTGTCGTTTTTGTGGTCAGCGGCTTACAAGCCTAGACAAGCACTCCGCACTGCGTAAGCCACCATGCGTGCCTCCCCATAAGCGCTCGAAAATTACCCTTCTAAATTATTGGAGAACGGACGACAGTTTGCCAGTTTTTACACTTGTGACTCCGGATAGTTACTGCGATTCTGACAATTCTAGAGTACAAGGGCGCGTAAAAGTTTTCCTTTGATTTGTTTGTTAGTTATCGTTATTCAATAATCGTAAGTACAGCAAAGATCGAGTACACAGTACACAGCACCATAGGACTCCTTTGGCCCGTTTCTCGAACGTCCCGAAACTATACGGGCCATTTTTCGGCTGTCACAATTCCTCTGTATCTCAAGAACGGAGAGGATTTAAGTCGTCAAATTTCACAGTAA
>NC_090893.1:22817117-22854617 GCF_036669925.1 Montipora capricornis
GAGCAGCTCTGCCACGTTCGACACATTATACCCATTTAAGCCTCCAACGCCACTGCACCTACCAACACATGTTGTGCTGCTCCTTCTTCTCCAACCATCTTAAAGCCCTTTTCATCTCTCCAACCGTAGAAAAGACGGTAGTTTTTCTTTGGCTCCAGTTGATACACCCTGGCTTACCCCTTTTAGTGAAACAAAAGTATAGTTCTGCAATAAGACGCAATTACGCAATAAGACCCTGTCTTCACTAAAACCTGAGAACTCCCAAGCTCTTGGAACTCTCCTTGATGAGTTACGTTGCATTAAAGATACCAAAGCCATGCGCATTGGCAGTACCACACCTAAGCGAAACTCCAGCAGTGGTCAGGGCCAACCTCCGGTCGATGCCGCCCCTTCTTGTCCTGCATCCTCTGCAAATCCGCTAGACGCCCACATACCTCTCACAACCTTATGGATTGTAATTACCTGCCTGACTGTGACCGTCGACCGTGGGCTCGGGCACGCATGGTGATGAATGACCCTAAAGACCTTGGTGTTAATTAGCAGGAGCCTTTTGATGAGAGCAGCGACCTTGTAGTCCCACCAACCCAGGTTGAGGAACGAGCAGCCCTCCGTGTCAGTAAAGTCCAGTCACCTGTTCTTCACACCTTCTATCATGAACACCCTGTGCAGCTGTCCCTGGACACTGGTACAACGTCCAACATGGTTCGTGCCTTCTCCATCAATCTGTATGGTTTCTCCATTACCTCCGCCTCACAAATGGCTCATCAGGCTAATGGAGTTACCCCAATTGATGTCATTGACGAAGTCTACTGCTCGCTAACCCGCGGACAGTGGACCTTTGAATTAGATGCCAGGTTGACGTCGATATCCTAGCTGATAACACCTCCATAGTCCGCAACGACATTAGTGTTTGTCCTGCGAAACGTCAGATTACGATCGTGGACACAGAGATTCTCAACTACAGCTCATCATCCAGACACACACGTCATCTTTATGTGCGGTGTACACAATCCTTCCCGCTCTGCAACCTAAACCGCACCATTGTTCTGCCAGGGGAATGTGTTCAGTTCAATACCCTTTCTGACTCTGACTCTGGTACCTTGTGGGTCCTTGAGCCCTGTATAGACTGCCCTTAGCTTCTAAGGCAGCGAATTCTCTCTGCGGATCATGCCGTTCACGACTCCAACACGACCGACTCCTCCATTCTTCTGAAGAGTGGTGAGCAGCTCTGCCACGTTTGACACATTATACCCATTTAAGCCTCCAACGCCACTGCACCTACCAACACATGTTGTGCTGCTCCTTCTTCTCCAACCATCTTAAAGCCCTTTTCACCCTGTGTGATCCTTGACCCTAATGGGTGCTTAGATCAGGACACCTGTGACAAATTCATATCTGTCAGCCTGAAGTTTCATCATGCGTTCCACCCCTCCATCTCTGATCTAAATACAATGGTACAAGTGGCAAAATCGAGGGTGTCCTCAACATTGGCCCTACTCTTCTCCTCAGCGCAGAGGCAGGCTCCCTCAGTACAACAAGAACACTCTTGAGGAATTACAAGGCAAGTTTGACGAGCTTGAAGCTGCCGACAATTGATCCTAGTTCTAAGAGAAACTGTCTCCTCATACACTTTGACCACCCTTATCAAGAGCAAGAAACATGTGGATCTCCGCAATGCCATCGTAATCCTATGTTCCCAGCTGCATTCCCTGCATGATGGCGGTGCGACAGTTTGTGTTGATCCTGCTCCCGGTTTTTGTTCACTTGCCAGCGACCCAGTCCTCCCCTCCCATGAAGTTACCTTAGAGATGTTGGCGTAGAGACCTGTAACTTAGTTGATAGGAACACCATTGAAGAAAAAGTAGAAAAGGAGAGAAGGACTGTTGTACGTGCATGTCATATGTAAAAACTTAAGCTTGATTAGTGCAGCCGCACGTGCTGCACGATTTTTTTAAGCTCATTAACCTCGTGTTCACTGGCGTCGCCGTTGTCAAAGGCTGGTTTTTCCTGCATTGCCACAAGCATTTGAAGATTCGTTCACTTGTTGGTAGTATACACTGTCTTCTGTGCTACCAAAAAAATATTTGAAACGCTGCGGAGTTTGGTGTTCGTTTTCAAGCATGCATCGTTAGCAAATCTAGCCGCACGAATTACCTCAAGGATACCTGTTGTAGCTCAACTGGATAGTGAAGCTGCATTCTCTTAAACCAAGGACTAAAGAAAACCTGTTTATTCGGTATTTGCTATCCGGTCAATTCGCTCTCTGGGCGATGAAAGTCCCGGGATATTTACCGCGTCGGCGCTCTCGAGATGAGGTGTATTGAGATTTTAATAGTGATGGAGTTTTTGAGAAGTTCATTGGTACTGTCTAAACTTTATTAAAATATGCACAAGCAACTAGTGCGGATGCATTAACTTTACTAATTAATTCGTGTGATGGTGAGTATAGAAAATATATATTTGAACTGCGGATATCGTAACGTCAATTTAAGCGATTCGGAAATTCTTCATCACAATTTGTGAAGTATCTTGACCAGTTGCAGAAAAAGCCTGAAAAAAACCCAGGCTTGAAAGGGACTGGAATCCATGACCGTGTGATACCCTTGTGTTTTTTCTCATTAAACCCATTGTTATGCGGAGTCCTCGTAGCCGCTGTCGTCGTCCTTCGCAGGTTAAGCCTGGTTTTCACTAAAAACGGGCACAAGCAAAAGCGCAAGCACAAGCGCAAGCATAAATTGAGGATATATTACACGGTGGCGAGAAGATATGAATTTTACGTTCGAGTAGCAACAACAATAGAGAGATTTAGCATCACGTTCACGTGAAACGGGAAACGTCAGCTTGCCGTTTCATGTTTCACGTTTCACGTAAGATATGAGTTTTATGTTCGAGTGGCAAGAACAATAGAGAGATTTATTATCACGTTCACGTGAAACGGGAAACGTCGGCTTGCCGTTTCACGTTTCACGTTTCACGTAAGATATGAGTTTTATGTTCGAGTGGCAAGAACAATAGAGAGATTTAGCATCACGTTTACGTGAAACGGGAAACGTCGGCCTGCCGTTTCACGTTTCACGTTTCACGTTTCACGTTTCACGTAAGATATGAATTTTATGTTCGAGTGGCAAGAACAATAGAGAGATTTAGCATTACGTTTACGTTAAACGGGAAACGTCAGCTTGCCCTTTCACGTTTCACGTTTCACGTAAGATATGAATTTTATGTTCGAGTGGCAAGAACAATAGAGAGATTCAGCATCACGTTTACGTTAAACGGGAGACGTCGGCTTGTCGTTTCACGTTTCACGTTTCACGTAAGATATGAATTTTATGTTCGAGTGGCAAGAACAATAGAGAGATTTAGCATCATGTTTACGTGAAACGGGAAACGTCGGCCTGCCGTTTCACTTTTCACGTTTCACCTTTCACGTTTCACGTAAGATATGAATTTTATGTTCGAGTGGCAAGAACAATAGAGAGATTTAGCATTACGTTTACGTTAAACGGGAAACGTCAGCTTGCCCTTTCACGTTTCACGTTTCACGTAAGATATGAATTTTATGTTCGAGTGGCAAGAACAATAGAGAGATTTATTATCACGTTCACGTGAAACGGGAAACGTCGGCTTGCCGTTTCACGTTTCACGTTTCACGTAAGATATGAGTTTTATGTTCGAGTGGCAAGAACAATAGAGAGATTTAGCATCACGTTTACGTGAAACGGGAAACGTCGGCCTGCCGTTTCACGTTTCACGTTTCACGTTTCACGTTTCACGTAAGATATGAATTTTATGTTCGAGTGGCAAGAACAATAGAGAGATTTAGCATTACGTTTACGTTAAACGGGAAACGTCAGCTTGCCCTTTCACGTTTCACGTTTCACGTAAGATATGAATTTTATGTTCGAGTGGCAAGAACAATAGAGAGATTCAGCATCACGTTTACGTTAAACGGGAGACGTCGGCTTGTCGTTTCACGTTTCACGTTTCACGTAAGATATGAATTTTATGTTCGAGTGGCAAGAACAATAGAGATATTTAGCATCATGTTTACGTGAAACGGGAAACGTCGGCCTGCCGTTTCACTTTTCACGTTTCACCTTTCACGTTTCACGTAAGATATGAATTTTATGTTCGAGTGGCAAGAACAATAGAGAGATTTAGCATTACGTTTACGTTAAACGGGAAACGTCAGCTTGCCCTTTCACGTTTCACGTTTCACGTAAGATATGAATTTTATGTTCGAGTGGCAAGAACAATAGAGAGATTCAGCATCACGTTTACGTTAAACGGGAGACGTCGGCTTGTCGTTTCACGTTTCACGTTTCACGTAAGATATGAATTTTATGTTCGAGTGGCAAAAATAATAGAGAGATTTAGCATCACGTTTACGTGAAACGGGAAACGTCGGCTTGCCGTTTCACGTTTCACGTTTCACGTAGGATATGAATTTTATGTTCGAGTGGCAAGAACAATAGAGAGATTTATTATCACGTTCACGTGAAACGGGAAACGTCGGCTTGCCGTTTCACGTTTCACGTTTCACGTAAGATATGAGTTTTATGTTCGAGTGGCAAGAACAATAGAGAGATTTAGCATCACGTTTACGTGAAACGGGAAACGTCGGCCTGCCGTTTCACGTTTCACGTTTCACGTTTCACGTTTCACGTAAGATATGAATTTTATGTTCGAGTGGCAAGAACAATAGAGAGATTTAGCATTACGTTTACGTTAAACGGGAAACGTCAGCTTGCCCTTTCACGTTTCACGTTTCACGTAAGATATGAATTTTATGTTCGAGTGGCAAGAACAATAGAGAGATTCAGCATCACGTTTACGTTAAACGGGAGACGTCGGCTTGTCGTTTCACGTTTCACGTTTCACGTAAGATATGAATTTTATGTTCGAGTGGCAAGAACAATAGAGATATTTAGCATCATGTTTACGTGAAACGGGAAACGTCGGCCTGCCGTTTCACTTTTCACGTTTCACCTTTCACGTTTCACGTAAGATATGAATTTTATGTTCGAGTGGCAAGAACAATAGAGAGATTTAGCATTACGTTTACGTTAAACGGGAAACGTCAGCTTGCCCTTTCACGTTTCACGTTTCACGTAAGATATGAATTTTATGTTCGAGTGGCAAGAACAATAGAGAGATTCAGCATCACGTTTACGTTAAACGGGAGACGTCGGCTTGTCGTTTCACGTTTCACGTTTCACGTAAGATATGAATTTTATGTTCGAGTGGCAAAAATAATAGAGAGATTTAGCATCACGTTTACGTGAAACGGGAAACGTCGGCTTGCCGTTTCACGTTTCACGTTTCACGTAGGATATGAATTTTATGTTCGAGTGGCAAGAACAATAGAGAGATTTATTATCACGTTCACGTGAAACGGGAAACGTCGGCTTGCCGTTTCACGTTTCACGTTTCACGTAAGATATGAGTTTTATGTTCGAGTGGCAAGAACAATAGAGAGATTTAGCATCACGTTTACGTGAAACGGGAAACGTCGGCCTGCCGTTTCACGTTTCACGTTTCACGTTTCACGTTTCACGTAAGATATGAATTTTATGTTCGAGTGGCAAGAACAATAGAGAGATTTAGCATTACGTTTACGTTAAACGGGAAACGTCAGCTTGCCCTTTCACGTTTCACGTTTCACGTAAGATATGAATTTTATGTTCGAGTGGCAAGAACAATAGAGAGATTCAGCATCACGTTTACGTTAAACGGGAGACGTCGGCTTGTCGTTTCACGTTTCACGTTTCACGTAAGATATGAATTTTATGTTCGAGTGGCAAGAACAATAGAGATATTTAGCATCATGTTTACGTGAAACGGGAAACGTCGGCCTGCCGTTTCACTTTTCACGTTTCACCTTTCACGTTTCACGTAAGATATGAATTTTATGTTCGAGTGGCAAGAACAATAGAGAGATTTAGCATTACGTTTACGTTAAACGGGAAACGTCAGCTTGCCCTTTCACGTTTCACGTTTCACGTAAGATATGAATTTTATGTTCGAGTGGCAAGAACAATAGAGAGATTCAGCATCACGTTTACGTTAAACGGGAGACGTCGGCTTGTCGTTTCACGTTTCACGTTTCACGTAAGATATGAATTTTATGTTCGAGTGGCAAAAATAATAGAGAGATTTAGCATCACGTTTACGTGAAACGGGAAACGTCGGCTTGCCGTTTCACGTTTCACGTTTCACGTAGGATATGAATTTTATGTTCGAGTGGCAAGAACAATAGAGAGATTTAGTATCACGTTTACGTTAAACGGCAAACGTGGGCTTGCCGTTTTACGTTTCACGTGATCCACGACAACTCGAGTAGTTAGTTACTAAAAAGCAAAACCAAAACTCGGAGTCTCTTTAAACATTATTTGTGTAAATAGTCAAATTTCGAGAGTTTCGATAAAGCTGTTTTGTTGGTCAACAGAGAGTCAACATGAGTTCATGAAGAAATTTGCGGCAAGGAGTCAGTTATGAACTATCGATAACCATAAAACCTAATTTTTCCTCCTTTGGCATACCGGAAAATGGTTTTGGGGTACTTTTTACGCTAGCAACCGTCTTATGTAGAAGAAAATTTCACGTATACGGCAAACGGAAATTACGTACTTTCACGTAGAAACGGCAAGCGGCAGCCGGCAAACGTAGAAAATGGAGGGAAAATCATGGTCACGTGGTCACTTTTGCCGTTCTCGTTTTACGTGAACGTGATGCTAAATCTCTATAATGCGCTGACTCCTGAGATATTGTTCTTGTTAGCATTTTCTCGTTTTTCAGAAAAGGATTTTACGTGAGCTTCAGAGAGCTTTACGTATCTATCGCTCGCCATTTGACTGTTTGAAGAAACAACCATGCAAAGGCGGGAAATGACGTCATCATGTGTTCATTATGAACTAGTCATATCCAGACCGCAGTCTCAGAACGTTCTCTTAGTAATAACCATTCACACAATCATAGTTACTCGTTCCCACAGAAAAGCTCATCAATTAATGTGACTCTTTAGGAAAGCTCAGGAAGCCCATCCTATTGAAAGAGCACAAACTACAGAACCTCTTGGGATAAACAAGCGTGACGGATAATTTAATGATCTCGATATTTAGTATAAAGTGTTTCAACTGCATTTTATTCTTTTGAAAATGTGGTTTGTTTATCTAGTAGCTATGTCACGTTAATGAAATCCTCTTTAATTACTTCATAACATGTGTATACATATTCTGTAAATTCGTTAGATCTTTAAACAAACCTGATTAAGGTTAGTATCGGCCAGTCGAAATATCGTTAAAAATACATTTTTGCTTTGTTTTATCAGTCGTGCAGTAGTCTACTTAACTTTGCTAGATATTTTTAAAATAAATTTTGACTCATCACGATCTTCTCTGACCCAACGTTGTGCAAGACTTATCGTCCACGGCTTTGGCGAAGGTTTTAAAACCTCAACTTTAAGGAAAGGAAAGGAAAGGAAAGTAACTTTGTATAAGTGTCTATAGTCGTTCTAGCGCTGGAGCACTAATTGGAACACTGTAAACTGAAATCAACAATCAACCCAAATCAAGTCAAGTGTTGGGGTTTTTGAGGAGAGGGGAAACCGGATTACCTGGAGAAAACCTGTTGGTAGATTCTAGACAACAACCAAACTCAAGCCACATATGACGTCGACTCTCGGAATCGATCCCGGGCCACATTGGTGGGGGGCGAGTGCTCTCACCACAGCGCCATCCCTGCAACTCATAATAAGAGCCCTTATTTCATCGTGAAAACGAGGTTGAGACAAGCATAAGCAGAAGCACAAGGATCAAAAGTTTCCTTTTCCTTGTTCTTGCGCTTATTCTTGCGTTCGCTTGCGTTGTAAAAAACGAAACACAGCATAAATACAAGGAAATTTGCTTTGTCTGGCCAATTAAAGCACTCGTTTCAGATTCCTTGTGGATCTGAGCATTTGAACAAAATGGCGCATGCAGTGGTTGAATTTGACGCTTATGTCGACGTTCGTTTTCACTACTAGCTACCTACGCTTGCGCTTGTGCTTGCATCGCTAGTGAAAACCAGGCTTTAAGCTTATTACATTCGATATTTTCGCAAATCCCATGATACAGTTCATTTAGGTTTACGGAAGCACTGCATGATACAGTCCCAAGAGCAAATAACTTGTATTGTTTTTCTGTAAAGAATCTCCCAGAACGCATTGCATTATGAGATTGGGAAATTATTCTATTAACGAAAAACAAGATGGTAAGCACCTGAAACTGTGCTCAGGATTTCCAGACATCTGTGAAAGGTTTAGTACGGGCACAAATTATAAATATTTTCCTGAACCTGCAAAAATTGAAGAACTGAGATGTGAACGATGAGTTATTTCTGCATGAATATGGCGATTGAAATAAGCTTTTAAAAGATCTTTGCCTACGTTCAGTTCTACAAGTCTTTCAACATACACGCAGTTTTAACCTTTACATAAGATCAAAAGAAAACTTGGAACATGTGAAAAGACCGGATTTTCAAAATAAGCAGATCAGTGTGAAAATTGTTGGGCCCGGAAGGAAAAGAGCTTCTTGTCTGGTTCATATCAGCGAATTGCAATTATCCATTTTTGTTTCCCTCAAGCAAGCCAGGCAGCGCGCGTTGAAATCTGACACGCACGTCTCAGGGTTTTCGACAGTTTTATAAAGTAGCGGACATATTTCTGAAAGTACCGGAAGTGACATTTTTTGGCACGGCAAGGCGCCTTGCGAGCGCCGAAGGGGAGAGCTACTAGGGCGCATGCTTCCCCAGGAAACTTAAAAAATAGAACATTCAGAAACGCTGTTTCCAGTGTTTCAGGAACCCAAGAATTTGTTTTCCAGGCAAGGCGGGAGTTCAATCAAATTCTCTTCAAAAAGTAAGTAAACCGGTGGCTCAGTTGGTTTAGCATCGGGTTGCCATGCGGGAGGTCGTGAGATCGACTCCGGCCGGACCAACACTCAGGGTCGAAAAATAACTGAGGAGAAAGTGCTGCCTTTGTAATTACATCCGCAAATGGTTAAGACTTTCAAGTCTTCTCGGATAAGGACTATAAACCGGTGTTGTGGTCAGGTCAGGCCTCTTTTCATTCATCCATGTGCTGGGTGAGATCGCTAATGGACTGATAGCGGCTGCCAGTGGTGCCTGTATATGCTGATGTCCGATCTCACCCATAGATCACTTGCTTGTAAAGCGCATGTAAATATGTTAATAGAAAATGCGCTATATAAAGTCATAACCATGACCACTACCAATAATAAAAAAATTAACAAACCCCTGAAATATTGGCATCAAAGTTCCGGACATGGAATGGGAAACCACTGGACGAAACGTCCGGCCTCCGGCCTCAAACGAAAACCCTGCTTAGGAGCCCGCCGGCGTGAGCAAGACGTAACGGGAGACGACTGGGAACGAGTCAACGCCAGAATGACGTTAGGCTATCGGAGAAATACAGCAGCTCTCGTAACGTATAATGTGATTGGCTCGCCACCCTATCCAAAAGCAAGAGACAAAAAGCTGCTTACACTACCAAAGAATAATAGCTTACGATAGCTGCTACACTAATGGAAAAAAGGCTATAGCGAATTTCTTCTTTACAAACATTGACGTCACGTTTCTTTTGATACCGTCGTTTTCACCTAAGCGTGGACACGTCACGCGGGGAAAACATGCTCTAACTGGTTGCAAACATGACAAGTTTTGTCTTCAATCCTTCGAAGTTGGAGGGATGTTCATGCAAGTTTTTTTTAGAATGGCAGCAAGACTGGATATCAAAGACGTTGTTTTTTTCTAAGAAATTAACCCTGATCTGATAAGGTATGCTTCAAATACGTTCAGTCAAACTATCGCAAGCAAAAGTTTGCTTAAGTTAACGCCTGCCAAAATCAAACTTCAAAGAACATGTTTTCCCGTCGTGTGTCCACGCTAAGATGAAAACGACGGAATTCAAATTTGCCAACCACGGAACAAAAAAAGTCCTTGTTTTAACAGCCAATAGTCCACTTTGGAAAATACCACAATATTCTTTGTTTGTCCCCCCAAATTTTGCAAAAGCATTGTATCCAGTTTCTCTTCGGACTTACCGGACGGTCCCAAGAGAAAACAAAAACCATGCTTATGCAACTTTCCCACACGCAAAACAAACGCATTAAAAGAGGTTTATGCAGGCCGCGCAGTAACGTCAGAGAAGATGCTTTATAGGTTGGTGCCGTGTGACTGAGCTACTTTATTACTCCTGTTTTCGCTTATTCTTACTTTGCGGTTGCTCCTACGTATAACAAAAATTTGGTGAGCACGGCGCTAAATTTTACATTGAAAGGTTAATTTTTATTTCCTTTTTTGTGTTTTATCAGGAGGAAACACTGCATAATCTTGCTTACTTGATGCCTGGTCTGGTCTAACTGCTATATAATAAATTTTGAGATATTAAAACCACGTAGTATCGACATTTATTTGACTTTTTAAACTTTTGATCTCTCTCTTTTGTTTTTGCTTTGGGTGACGTGAAAATCAAGAACTTAGGAAACACGTTCAATTTTCCTTTACCCAAAACATTGATTTACACGCATTTTCCCGCGTTTTGTTTTCAAACTTTTGTTCATGCAGAAATGGTAGAGAATCTTTTGAACGGTCACAAGCAGTCCTAACTGAAGATTCTCAAACGATGTCTTTCTCACTCCTCAGAATTTAAGAAAAGCATCGCAACTATTACGTCCTCCATGATGGTTTAGGAAAACCATGGAGTGGGAGAATCAGGAAGAGAGTACCGTCATTTAGTTGCATCGCTACAATCGGAAAATGTCGTTCCATTTTCAGCGGATCGGTTTCTGGCCGGTCGGTTTAGCTTAATGCTAAGCACCCTGAGTTTTTAGCCAAATTAAAATTTCGGGTTTTAAAATGAGTGCTAGTTCGTGATGAAGTGTATTAGAATGCAATAGAAAAGACCCCGTGACACTCAAGCGGAAAGTAGCGGGGTCATCCACTCGACCGCACAGAGTCCAGGGATATCAGTGACGTCACTATTTCAAACGCCCTCATTGGGGTCTTATGCATTATGCATAAAGACCCCTAAGTCAGAGGCAAATCTTGTCAGTATGTCACTTTGAGGACGAGAACACACGTGACAGTCTGTCTTGTAGACTGGGTACTAGTAATTGCGAGTTATTGTTTTTCAATTGTCGGCCATTTTGCTTCTAGCGTTCGTCGTTTGTATATAAATCTGCGGTCGTTTTCCCTGTTTTGGGAAAAAATTGAAGAGATTTCCGTCGCAAATTAGTTGGGAAAAAATTGAAGAGATTTCCGTCGCAAATTAGTTGTAATTGTTGAAGGTAAGTTATTTCTGTTTCAAAATTGATCTTTAGTGCTGTTTCAGATTGGTTTTCTTTCTTTCTTTCATTTCGAAAATTAACTACACTTTCCTGCCTTGTTTGTTCTTTGTTATTTCATCCAGGTGACATCGCTGAGTGGAGTTTCCTCTATGAGGGGTGATCAGGGTCAAAATTCAGTTTTGCTATTCCGCAGTTCGATTTTGCAATGAGACTGCGCTGCTATTTTATTACGCAATTTGTTCTACCTGTTATGACTCGCAAGTTCGTTATTACGAGGTTGAAATACGCCATTTTATAATTACAAATTGCAATACTCCATTCTAATTCAGTTTGCCATTATTACATTTTGCCTTCCTGTTACGATGGTCGAACTCCAGTTTTGCCGCTCTACTGGTTTATTCTGTGAACAGCAGTTTGGCGTTCAAAGTCAGTTTTACTTCGTCTGTACGTCTTTCCCAATTGCTACCTGTGTTCCGTTATGCAATTCAGTTGTTCTGTTACGCTGTTCAGTTGTGCTGTTACGCTGTTTAGTTGTGCTGTTACGCTAACCCCGCGCGGTCCGAGCTGGACGTGCGAGGACTCAGAACGAAAGCTCACTCTAATTCAAGATGGCGACGGCTTTGTTATTGTTGTCGTTCTTTGTTTTCTATGGAACCAGTGGAAACCATACAAAAAATACCTTCAATATGTTTTTGATTGCCACACTTGATCGAAGATTGAGGTATTCTAGATAACCGTTTTCAGGTTTAAAATTTGTGATTAACTAAAGATTTTGCCAAATCATTCTAAAATACCGTGACATAGGCCCTTTAAACTACAACAGATACAAGTAGACACTTATATACCCAGGTCTAAACTTGGTTTTAATAACGTTTACCTTAATTATCTTACTTGATCTCTCCTCATGCTTGTTCTAATATAAATTGTCAGATGGATCTGGATTTTGAATAATACATCTACCACTTCGTTCAGTACATGAATGTCCCTTAATCCTATGAACAATAGGTTTGTAAAACACAAAACCTTAGTGCTTCATCTTTCAGCGAGGTAGTCTGCTCTTTAATTTACTTCCAAACGACAAGGGCTTTGCAGATGAAGATTTGTGATCCATGGCTTCACTGATGGCTATAGTCGAATTGACATTGTATCTCAGCTTTCATGATAACAACAGCTATAACTGCTTTTCAAGAAATTTCAACTGCTGTAGCATGTTACGGTCTCCCCTCGAGGGTGAAAACAGATAAAGAAGGGAAAATGATGATATTACATAATGTATGCTCTCACATCCTGATAGAAGACCAGATAAGGGTAGTAAAGTTGCTGGCATTATTTGCATTTTATTAAAGTGTATAAATTAGTCTTCATGTGGTACAAAGTTGTTCAATATGTTTTTGCCTTATAAATTTACATGATCTCATTTTCTTCCACACGAGTAATGTACCACTTGCTTCAGATGGGAACTCTTATCATTTGAGGTATGTAGTGCAGTTTGACATGTATACCCTATATGAGGGGTGATCAGGGTCAAAATTCAGTTTTGCTATTCCGCAGTTCGATTTTGCAATGAGACTGCGCTGCTATCTTATTACGCAATTTGTTCTACCTGTTATGACTCGCAAGTTCGTTATTACGAGGTTGAAATACGCCATTTTATAATTACAAATTGCAATACTCCATTCTAATTCAGTTTGCCATTATTACATTTTGCCTTCCTGTTACGATGGTCGAACTCCAGTTTTGCCGCTCTACTGGTTTATTCTGTGAACAGCAGTTTGGCGTTCAAAGTCAGTTTTACTTCGTCTGTACGTCTTTCCCAATTGCTACCTGTGTTCCGTTATGCAATTCAGTTGTTCTGTTACGCTGTTCAGTTGTGCTGTTACGCTGTTTAGTTGTGCTGTTACGCTAACCCCGCGCGGTCCGAGCTGGACGTGCGAGGACTCAGAACGAAAGCTCACTCTAATTCAAGATGGCGACGGCTTTGTTATTGTTGTCGTTCTTTGTTTTCTATGGAACCAGTGGAAACCATACAAAAAATACCTTCAATATGTTTTTGATTGCCACACTTGATCGAAGATTGAGGTATTCTAGATAACCGTTTTCAGGTTTAAAATTTGTGATTAACTAAAGATTTTGCCAAATCATTCTAAAATACCGTGACATAGGCCCTTTAAACTACAACAGATACAAGTAGACACTTATATACCCAGGTCTAAACTTGGTTTTAATAACGTTTACCTTAATTATCTTACTTGATCTCTCCTCATGCTTGTTCTAATATAAATTGTCAGATGGATCTGGATTTTGAATAATACATCTACCACTTCGTTCAGTACATGAATGTCCCTTAATCCTATGAACAATAGGTTTGTAAAACACAAAACCTTAGTGCTTCATCTTTCAGCGAGGTAGTCTGCTCTTTAATTTACTTCCAAACGACAAGGGCTTTGCAGATGAAGATTTGTGATCCATGGCTTCACTGATGGCTATAGTCGAATTGACATTGTATCTCAGCTTTCATGATAACAACAGCTATAACTGCTTTTCAAGAAATTTCAACTGCTGTAGCATGTTACGGTCTCCCCTCGAGGGTGAAAACAGATAAAGAAGGGAAAATGATGATATTACATAATGTATGCTCTCACATCCTGATAGAAGACCAGATAAGGGTAGTAAAGTTGCTGGCATTATTTGCATTTTATTAAAGTGTATAAATTAGTCTTCATGTGGTACAAAGTTGTTCAATATGTTTTTGCCTTATAAATTTACATGATCTCATTTTCTTCCACACGAGTAATGTACCACTTGCTTCAGATGGGAACTCTTATCATTTGAGGTATGTAGTGCAGTTTGACATGTATACCCTAACCAGTCATTATAATTAACACCTGTAACCTTTTAAGCTTGTGATTGGTGTCAATGTTTCACAATACTAGGGGTGAGTGTACACTGTCTCCTATTAACGGTATTAAGCTGTAATGCCCTTCAATTACTCTCCTTCTGGATCAACACGACGCATTGACTCACGGATCCGCTCTTTGCTGAACACTAAGTCCACTTGCAAGCAGAAAACCAGTCATTCTCTTATAACCACACTTCGGAAAGTCATTAACAATCGCTAAAACTATATGATCCAAATCTTTACCTGCTATCACAGCCAGACAACGCAAGCTTCTCTTCACAGTTGACGGAGACACCTAAAAGCACTGTAATCTCAGGAATTGTAAATCGATGATCAAGGGGGAAAAGTAAATGTTTCCTTGCCTTCCAGGCACTCCAGAAAGCGCAGCACTGACTTTGTAAGGGAAAGAGAAATCTACAGGTGATTGTTCTTGCGATAGCAACAAAGCCATCCTTGCGTCACGTACAGTTGTTAGGATAAAAATGATCATCTAACTCTAATAAAGGAGAATAGTTGTTTAAATGGTACACAAGACCGTCCAGTTTTTACAGGAAATAGTCAAAATTATCGGATCTGCAACAGTATCCAGGGTGCTTTGGACTTGTCGCGATAACAGAATTCTCAGTTGCGACAGCGATGACACCTATCAAATAAATGCCTGTGATTTTGCGACACCAAAACAACAATCTTCGATCAAGTGTGGCAATTAAAAACATATTGAAGGTATTTTTTGTATGGTTTCCACTGGTTCCACGACAACAATAACAAAGCCGTCGCCATCTTGAATTAGAGTGAGCTTTCGTTCTGAGTCCTCGCACGTCCAGCTCGGACCGCGCAGGGTTAGCGTAACAGCACAACTAAACAGCGTAACAGCACAACTGAACAGCGTAACAGAACAACTGAATTGCATAACGGAACACAGGTAGCAATTGGGAAAGACGTACAGACGAAGTAAAACTGACTTTGAACGCCAAACTGCTGTTCACAGAATAAACCAGTAGAGCGGCAAAACTGGAGTTCGACCATCGTAACAGGAAGGCAAAATGTAATAATGGCAAACTGAATTAGAATGGAGTATTGCAATTTGTAATTATAAAATGGCGTATTTCAACCTCGTAATAACGAACTTGCGAGTCATAACAGGTAGAACAAATTGCGTAATAAGATAGCAGCGCAGTCTCATTGCAAAATCGAACTGCGGAATAGCAAAACTGAATTTTGACCCTGATCACCCCTCATATTCCTCGGCGATATCGATACCGGAGTTGTTTACTCACGCAAGCCAACATATCTAGACTCGGCTTGTGTTTAGTGTGGACTGCACTGAAGCTAAGACGATTTCGCAAGCCCACATTCATTGGCTTGAAATCCGGCGCGGGTTGCACCATCTCACAAGTATCTAACGAGTATCTCACGATTATCTCACGAGTATCTCACAAGCCAGTATTTCTCGGCTTGAACTATCGGTGTGGGTTACACCTCAAACTGAAAGAGTTATTGTACTCTAAAAAATACTTGCACTCTCAAAGAATAGTACTTCGTACTCAACTGTTGTCTGCTACTAGCCGCCAGCATGGGAACAACAATCGAACAATACCGGTCAAGGATCGGCTGTCACAACAATTTTGTGAAAGCCAAGGATGCATTTTCACGTGTGCGAGGGCGATTTTGGAATACGATGCTCATGTTGTTTTACTTAAATGTGTTTTACTTGCCAACCTTAAAACAAGTTGTTGGACATTGCAAATCGTGTAATGAGGTGATGTTTTGGTTTACACAAATGATGTGCTACAATGTTTACATCCCATTGCTTATAAGGCAAGCAAATGATGTGGAGGAAAATCCAGGTCCTACAATATTTGATATCATTGATCCAACAACCACTGTGTCCGCTGACTCTAGTCAAGGAAATGAAGCAATCTTTGGTGTGAATGCTGGTAAGCAATGTGTAGCAATGTCACTTACTGCTATTATATACCATCAAATACAAGATATTAGTTTGTGGACTAATTCTACTTTGAACAATATTTTGGTCATTGGAAATAATCTATACAGTTCTATAAGATGTTCTGTGCGCACAAATGACTATTTGCTGTTCACTGATGTTCCAGACATGGTTTCAATATTTGATAAAGTGTATTCATTACAATATACTGAGTCATTTACTGGAAGTTTGTTCATGACATCAAACATTGGTCCATATATGTCTCTTAGAAATTCACTTCTATAAGTATTTTCAAACTCGCAACGGAATTACAATTGTTGTTTGTTAACTATCGGCATTAATACAGTTGCGGTTTTTAGGAATTCAGAGCAGAGCTTCCGAATTTTTGATTCTCATTCAAGGGATTTGTATGGGATGCCAGATTCATTTGGGAGATGTACTTTGTTCCGCATTGAAGGGCTTGAAAACGTTACATCATATTTTCAAATGTCTTGTCCACAAACAGGTACAGTTCCCTTTGAAATGAAAGGTGTACATATCGTAATCAGTGCTAGTAAAATCGATATGCAACATGTTCGGGAGGACCCAAAAAGTGATCATATATCTTCGGGTAATGAAAATGATGCAAAAAGTGTTGATAACAGGAAACAAAAGTGTACAAGAGAAATAAGCGAAATAAAGGAAAAACAGTTGATTGCTCGACGTGAATATGAGAAAAAAAAGAAAGGCTAATGAAAGTTCAGAAGCTAGGGAAAAGAGGCTAGCAGGCAAACGTGAACCTAACAAAAAGAGAAGGGCAACTGAAAATCAAGAAACTAGAGAAAAGAGGTTAGCTTGCCAACAGGAATACTCTAAGAAAAAATGGGCAAATGAAACTGCTGAATCCAGAGAAAGTAGGCTAACAAGCATGCACACACATCAGAAAGAAAAACGTGCAAGTGAATCTGCTGAATGTAGAGAAAAAAGGCTTAAAAGCATGCGTACACATCACAACGAAAAGCGTGCAAATGAATCTGCTGAATGTAGAGAAAAAAGGCTTGCAAGCATGCGTACATGTCAGAATGAAAAGCGTGTAAATGAATCTGCTGAATACAGAGAACAGAGGCTGACAAAACAGCGTGAATATGACCAGAGCCTGAGCAATCATGTAAATGTTTGCAACAGCTCAACTGTTGCTGATGAAATTAGAAAGTTTCATACTGCTGTGTCCAGTGGCCCTTTGTACATATGTTCTTGTTGTGACCAGTTGTGGTATAAACACAGTGTTACTGCTGCCAAAAAGCTGCAAATTTCTAATCCTGATATGGTAAAGTATTTACTAAATAAGACAAGTGTTGATGGCATTGAGTGGATCTGTCAATCTTGTTTTCGATATTTAAAGAAAAATAAAATCCCACCTTATGCAGCTAAAAATGAAATGTCATTTCCATTAAAACCAGACTTTTTTGATTTAAATGAATTAGAGTGCAGACTTCTAGCACCTAGATTGGCTTTTCAAAAGCTTATGCAAGCTCCAAGAGGAAATCAATTGAAAATTTAAGGAAATGTTGTAAATGTACCAGCAGATGTGAACAGTACTGTTAATGTGTTACCACGGCTACCTCAGGAAAGTGGCACAATCAAAGTTCAGTTAAAGAGGCGATTGCAATATAAGAGTTCTGCATTGTCATTAAATGTGAGACAATATAAAATTTTGCAAGCAGCAAACTGGTTAGCCACTAACAATGCTCTTTATAGAGAACAAGGAGTTTCCTTTAGTGAAGATAGAATATCTAGCTATAATGTAAACTTGCCTCAAAGTGAAACAGACAGCGAAGATCTTTCACAAGTTAACTACCAAATGAATAGTTCATGTAATGTTGAAGATACTGCCAATGAAAGCAAACAACTAGATGATGGTTGGACTGAGGTTGACGCAGAAATACCTGCAGGAATAACTGATACTATGTTAACAGCTACTGACTTCCTTGAGGACAGTGAACGAGCACAAATTTACAACATTGCACCTGGAGAAGGAAATAGACCTTTGAGTATATTTAGAGACACATATTCCGAAGAGTTAGCATATCCAGGAATATATTTAGGTCAAAAGAGACCTGAAAATGATAAGAGATTGGTTAATGTTCATTACAGTGATATTTGCAAGTCAGAATTGAGAAGGTCAGACCGACGAGCTGCTTTGTGTGTGAAGAATATATTTTTTAAAACTAAAAAGTTGCAAATGAAGGTTCTTTTGGGAAAATCTCAAATAGCTTTACGAAAATGTAAAGGTAACAATGGAACTCTCACAGCTGGTCAGTTAAAGCAGCAAGGTACCTTGAAAGATTAGTTCGTCTTGATGAAGGCTACAAATTTTTAAGAGCACTTCGTGGCTTACCTCCTTATTTTGAGAAAGCAGAAAAAGATATATTTGCTATGATCAGACAACTAGGACCTGCTACTTTGTTTTGTAGTTTTTCATCAGCTGAAACACAGTGGATACATCTTCTTAGAATACTTGGCAAGCTTGTTGATGATAAGGATTATTCAGATAATGAACTAGAGAATTTGAACTGGGAAGAAAAGTGTAAGTTAATTCAGAGTGATCCAGTGACTTGTGCACGCCATTTTGATTATCAATTCAATCAGTTCTTAAAGCATTTTTTAATGAGCAGTGCTGCGCCCTTAGGGAAAATAGCAGACTGGTTTTACAGAGTGGAATATCAACAGAGGGGCTCACCTCACATTCACATGTTAATTTGGCTTGAGGATGCTCCAGTGTATGGGTGTGATGAAGATGAAGATGTCACATCATTCATAGACAAAATAATCACTTGTGAAAGACCAAGTAGTTGTCAAGAATTAGGACCTCTTGTCGACAGACAAATTCACAGGCACTGCCAAACCTGTCGTAAAAAGTCAAAAAAAGCAGAATGCAGATTCAATTTTCCACAACCACCTATGAAGTCAACAAGTATTTTGTATCCTCTTGGCAATGATATGTCTCAAACTGAGATTAGAAAACACAAAGATATATGGAAAGACATCAATAAACATTTAAATGACATGAAAGAAGGTGAAGAAATCACATTTGACCAATTACGGATCAACCTGAATGTCACAGAACAAAACTACTATCTTGCTATTCGATCTGGGCTCAATTCTCCCACCTTGTTTTTGAAAAGAAATCCAAATGAACTGAGAGTGAACAACTATAATAGTGCCTGTCTACGTGCACGGAGGGCAAATATGGATATCCAATTTGTGCTAGATGTTTATGCTTGTGCAATGTACATTGTGTCTTACATTTCAAAGGCGCAAAAAGGAATGAGTCAGCTTTTACAAAAAGCATGTGATGAAGCCAGAGATGGAAATTCTAGTATAAAGCTACAAATAAGAGACATAGGCAACAAATTTTTAAATAGTGTGGAAATAAGTGCCCAAGAAGCTGTCTACATAGTTCTTCAACTACCAACGCGAAAAAGTTCTAGATAAGTGATCTTTATTCCGACAGCCCCTCCTGACGAAAGAGTGCAACTGTTAAAACCAATGAATGAAATTGAAGAAATGGATGATGACTCAGAAGAAATTCATTGTAACGGTCTGTTACACAGGTATATACAAAGACCTGCTTGCCTTGAAAATGTTACTTTAGCTGACTGGGCTGCTTTGTATGATTCATGCCAGAAGTCCTTTACAAAAAAGTCAAAAAGTGTGGATGTCCCTTTGGAGACATTAGATGATGAAATCAATGATGATGAACTTTTGGATTGTGCCAAAGAGACCTTGCAAATTGAAAAACAAGGAAAACCCAAAAGCGTTTGAAACCAAGGATAATTAGAAGTGTTTGGTTCAATGTAAAATCTCAACCAGAAAAAACACTACCGTGAGCCTATTATGCTTTTTACTTCATGAAGAAATGAAGCTGATTTGAAAGGGAGCAGTTCTTCATATCAGGAGCATTACCTTCTGTTGAAAGAACAAATAAATGAACAAATGTTACAGTATGCTATATGTAGTGAAGATCTAACTGAGATAGAACTACATTTACAAAATGTAGACCAGTTTAATGTAATAGCACCCAACACACAAAATATTGAATTGCAAGATGAAGCTGAGGGTTCTGAAGATTTACATCCTGATTTCAGTGAAAACTATGACTTGTCTGATGATCTGGGCATCCCATCAGCAGCACTGAATAATGAGCCACTGATATTAAATGAATTACCAGATGATGATTATCGTCAAATGGCCCAGACTCTAAATAAAGAGCAGAGGGAATTTTTTTATCACATTTTACATCAGATTAAAACCTCAGAAACCCCTTTTTACTGTCTCCTGAGTGGAGGAGCTGGGGTTGGCAAATCACATCTAACAAAGGCTTTGTATCAGGCAGCACTTAAATATTGTAACACTAGAGCTGGTGATGATTTTCATCAGGTAAAAGTTCTATTATTAGCACCAACTGGAAAAGCTGCATATACCATTAAAGGCAACACTGTTCATAGTGCTCTTGCTGTTCCTGCCAATCAATCCCTGAGAAGTTATAAAAGGCTTGATTCAAGTAGACTGAACACCTTGAGAAGTCAATTTTTAGGTGTCAAATTGATTTTTGTAGATGAAATCTCCATGATAGGAAATAGCATGTTTGCCATACAGCTAAACAATAGACTTAAAGATATAAAAGGTTGCACAGAAGATTTTGGAGGTGTAAGCATCATTGCTATTGGTGATTTATTCCAGTTAGAGCCTGTTATGGATGGGTATATTTTTAAAGACCTAAAAAGTTTAGACTATGCAGTTCTTATACTTTAGAATGTTTGAACTGAAAGAAATAATGCGTCAAAGAGACAGCAAACTGTTTGCAGAACTACTTAATAGGTTGCGTGAAGGTAAACACACGGAAAGTGACATTTCAAAACTTAAAGAGAGAGTCATACAAGAAGACATCAATAACCCACTGGATGCACCTCACTTATTTATACAGAATGCTAAAGTAGATGAATTTAATGTCAGAGCTCATAACGCAGCTAGAGGAAACAAGTTAAGAATTATTGCTCAAGATAGTGTTATTGGAGCTAACTCTCCGGAGCTACGAGACAAAATATTAACACAAATACCTAAGGATCCAAGGAAAACAAAGCAGTTGGCCTTGCAGCTTTGTCTTGCTGAAGGTGAAAGAACTGAACTTGTCATGAACATACGAACTGAAGGTGGTATGACAAATGGGGCTGGAAATGTCATTAAATTAGTTCAGTTGCATCAGCAACATAAACCATCTGGTGTTGTATGGGTGCAGTTTGACCACTTGGATGTAGGTCAGAAAACTAGAAATGAAAATAGACATTTGTATCTTCAAGGAATTGAGCATACATGGACCCCCATAAAACCTTTGACTACTCAGTTTGCAGTTGGTAAAAACAAAACAGCACAAGTTGTTAGAAAACAGTTTCCATTACGTCCAGCAGCAGCAAAAACAATCCACAGGTCACAAGGTGATACTGAGACTAAAATTGTTGTGAACTTCAGTACCAGGAGAACTATTCCACACATACATTATGTGGGGCTCAGTAGAGTTACTATTATTGAAGGATTATATATAACTGACCTATGTAAAAGTAAAATTGCTGTTCATCCAGATGTTAAGAAAGAAATGGAACGATTAAGAACAAGTGCAAAACTAAAGCTCTGCATATCCCCACTTTATGAGATAAAAGGATCCATTCTAAAACTGTGCTATCTTAATGCAAGGTCTGTGCATAAACACATCCAAGATTTATGTAAAGCCTTAAATTATTTAAGTGCTGATATTAACATTTTTGCAGAAACAAGATTTAGTTTTCAAGATCCTGATGAGATGTATTATATTCCTGGTTATGATCTTTTTCGAAATTCTAATTCTAATTCCAGCGATGCATCAAGACCTTATGGTGGTACAGCTGTGTACAGTAAAATCCCACTCTTATCGGGATATCCGTACTGTAACAATAGACATGGTATTGAAATAACAGTAATTAAGATAACAAGCTTAGTGGATTGGACAATCTTAGGGATATATCCCTCACCAAAGGTTCCTGTAAGACAGCTTTGTCAAGCAATTGCTGAAAGATTAAATAGCATCACGCCAGACAACAATATGATTATTCTTGGAGACTTAAATATTAACTGGCTGGTTGAAACAGAAAGAAGACCTTTATTTAATCTACTCGTGAGGGAAAAACATTACAAACAGTTGATATCAACATATACAACTGACAACAAAACAGTCATTGATCACATATATACAAACATATCTCACTCAGATATACAAGCAGGTGTTTTGGAAACATATTTTAGTGATCATAAAACAGTTTGGGTCTCATTTGACAATATTATGTACAAATAATTACTTAATAATGTAAAAACCATAAATTGGAGACAATGCTGAAACTACCCAACAAATCACTATGAGAACGAATTATCTCCCTTTTAAAAGAGAAAGTTAAAATGACCAACTTTTGAGTACTATTTTTATGGTAAAATTTATCATTCTGGAAAGACTTCTATCATCAAAATATTGCTGGGAATCCAGCAACTTTTGCCTTCTACAACCCCATGTCACACACACCATCTTCAGGTAAGTCTTAATTCCCCCCTCCTTTTACTCCAACCATGCGTTGACCCTCATACTATTAGTTAATTTGAACTACTTTGACATTTTATCAGCAGTGCACCAGTCTAACAACAATTAGAATTATCTGCATATAACAATAAATTATAGATAATTATTATAATTCTAATATGTTGGTTTCTTTGAATTTAAAACAGGTCCAGTCAAGGAATTTCACCATTGACGGTGGTGACATTTGTGCTAAGACCCAAAGGCAGAAGAAGTGCCAGTTGCTTGAACTGTTTCCAAATCAACTTGAAGGCCTCATTAAAATAAATAACAAACTCGTTTCCTGAGGTCTTGATCATCAATATTGGTTGATTGAACAGTGGCCCTTGAACCTTGAACAGCTAAAGTTTGAACAAGATAATTCTGACACTAAGGACAACAAGAGATGTCTACACCATACGATGTGAGCACAAGAATCTAGGAAGTGAAGTGAAGCACACTGAGTCATAGAATGTGGATCACTCCCCATTATGACAATTGACTTTATATCAACAGCTGATCTGTGCAATTTTACCACATCTGCTACAATCTTAATGTTGACAAGCCAAGAAAGAAACAACATTGTACATATATCAATCTGTGTACAATAATCACAAGAACTTGTTAGGACTTCACTGGATTTTAATACTGCTGGCAAGTTCTGAATTCAACACTTGCATGTACATGTTTGGTTAAAGCGCTGGACTGCAGATAGAGTGGTCCACATTTGAGCCCTTGTCAAGGTCATTGTGATATGTTCCTGAAACATACTACCAGCAGCTTGATGCTACGAAAACCAGACATAAGGACCAGCTGATACGCCACGGCTCAAATGCAGACTTTCTCTTCCTTACCTATATTGAGACTTCATGAACAAGTCAATGTCATATCAGTAATTAATATCTTGTCTATAATGTCAATTGTACGTACAATTAAAAGTATTTGCCCAGTGTATGTTAACAACCATCTGAAAGCCTATGTTTATTAATTCACAGAATTTTCCTCAATTTTTGCATTAATTTGCTTCGATTCCCTCCTTTTATGTAGCACTTCACCACAAAGAGAGAGATAATCATTGCAACAACAGTATACTACTGATCATATACGTGCTAACTCTCACGCCTGCGGGTTGAAAACTTCGATCTCACGCCGACTCACGCTTGCGGGCCAATTTCTCATGCCTGATTGGAAAATATGTAAGTTGTTGCCATCTTGCTTGACACAATTTCCAAAAATATGTTAACTCAGACCCATCTAAGGAACGAAGACCATGTGTAAAATGAATAAATGACAATACCTTCCTCGCAATCTCTGATTTGTGAAGTGAAAAGCACTGGGAGCGAGCGTTTATACGTCTTCGAAAGAGTTCGGAACACTTCGGACTTCTTCGGAAGACTTTGGATGTCTTCGGAAATGATCGTGTCGTCTTCAAAATCTCAGCACTCCGAGGATAAAAATCTCACGCCTTTTTCTCAGAAAAAGTTGGCAGGTATATGATCATTCATTTGAGAATTCGCTTCTCTGGCCCTTTTCAACGGACATCTCGGCATTTTAAGAACTCCCTTTGGATACTTTTGTCTATATCCTTTAAAGTCAGTTTAAGTCAAAGATGGTGTCAAGGTTGCCTCTCATAAGCTTATAAATCGGTATCGTGAATTCATGATACGTTTTGGCAAAGGTGTTTGAATGGCAAAGTGAGTCAAGTGAAATATTCGTGTTCAGCACGAGGTTGTCTTTCTTGGGTTAAGTTTGCTTTGAGTGAAGATGTTTTATATCT
This sequence comes from Montipora capricornis, assembly GCF_036669925.1. NCBI lineage: Eukaryota > Metazoa > Cnidaria > Anthozoa > Scleractinia > Acroporidae > Montipora > Montipora capricornis. The sequence goes on from NC_090893.1 coordinate 22,841,700, forward strand.
GGATACTATCCGATGCTATTTTCCTTCTTTGAGTATTGATGTATTTGTGTTTTTCACTCGATGTTCTTTGAGATTTTTGTCTCTAAAATTATATATTTTATCCATCAAATTGTTGTTATTGTACAAAGTGTATGCCATTCGCTTTTGCTCAGAAATAATCTATTCGTCGTAGCAAGGCGAACAACGGCCATCGTCCTTTGAGCGAAGCCATTTGGCCATAAGAAACTCCTAGCTTAGCCCATGTTTTTTTATATTTTGCTTTGCTAATTTAAAATTTAGCACACCACCGAGACATACTCTCCCCAAACCTTTTCAGCCAAGGCAGCCGTCCGTCCCCCACTGGCCTGGTATTGTTTTACTAAGGGACGTAGTGATGACGTAAGTAGATCACATGGGTATTAGAGAATCTACTTGATTCGCCTTCAGTTAGGGCGTTGTTCAAATGTCGCAAGGAAGGCGAAGAAGCTTTATCGTTGTGTGTGTGTTAATAGAACGTAGCTGCTATTTTTAGTCTTGCTGAAATGTCACAACAAACGCGCAGAAGAACTGCTAATGGTATGCATCTTTATCTTTTCATATTTATTAACTAGTAAACTAGTATTTTCTGACAGAGTTTAGTTTAACATTATTCAGATTCCACGAAAACGCCCTCCACTCAAACTTGGAAAACCAGTGATGCCAATGTGCCTTCAAACACTCCTTCAGCCCCCAGTTCAACCACTCGCTCAGCCGCTACCGCAGCTGAAAGTACAGCCGCTAGTTCAGCCGCAAGTTCAACCGCTCCTTCAGCCGCACCTTCACCGACACCATCAACAGCTTCAGCTCCATGTCTCATTGGATATCTACAAAACGTAACTTCAAACATGATTTCTTCAAAAGGATCGGAATACTTTTTATTCACGGTGCAGAAACATGATTCTCCGGTGAAAGCTGTATGCTTTTCGCCAAAAAAAAACACAAACAACAAGTTGAAAGCAAGGCTGAAAGCTGCTCACCGTGCAAACTAACAAAATTTGTCCCTCATCCAAGCGAGGAAGATGTCATCTGGGTGAATAAAAATACGGAGATTGACGACGCACGAGACACGGAGGTCAATTTTTCATTCCGAAAAGTTGAAAATGAGACAGCTACCATAACTACAACAAAAGATGTTGCTGAAATCAAAGTAAATCAAATCGTTACCATCCGGGGCCTTTTACTGTTTGGAGAGAAGAAACCAGAACAAATGCTAAGTAAGCCACACCTTACGAAACTAGAAACTTCTTTAGTTGACGACTACGGCTCAATACCTGTGACGCTGTGGAACAAACAAGTAAATACTGCCCGAGATGGCCAACACTCGAAATACAAAACATCCGCGTACGACAATATAACGGCCAAAAGTACTTGTCCTCCACTACCGAAACCAAATTACTTTCGAAACAACTTGGTCAACTAGAGCCACAAGCCATTCAGCAAGCGAAAGAGACTCTCAAACGTCAAATACAAGAAGCTGAAGTTCTCTGCGCCCAAGTGCTCACCGTTGAAATCCTGAAGTATTTCACCTGCGTCAATTGCAAGAAAAAGGTTCAATCACGCCAAGAGTCGCCAATGCTGAAGTGTACCAATTGCAACTGCCATTTTCTGAAAGACAGAAGCTTAAAGAACACAGCAGCAAGAATTTCTATTGAAGGAGATGGTCAAACGTCATGGTACACATTGTTCACACCCAGTATCCAGGCAATCGTAGACTACATGAGTACTAATGCTAATGAGAAGAACGTGGACCAAATGGACGAAGACGAACTGAGTCAAGTAATTCTTTTGTGTAAAGATTTGAAATTTACTGTGACTCCTACCAATGTAATCACCAATGTTACCTTTACCTAGATGACCTCCCGTTATCATCAGCTGTAGCTAACCAGTAGTAACTAGCCAACAGTTTTTACACAATATCTAACTGTTACCATAAATTGTTATAAATGGAGTTGTGAGATACCGTTATGTTAGTTTGGACTTCACTGATTTATACTAGCTGTCACCTATGTTGCATTTCATAATTTAAAAACACGAAAAACAACTAAGTAAACTATTTTTTTGATCTTAAGGTTTCAAATTGACGGTTACTCCTACCATTGTTACCTTTACCTAGATTACCTCCCGTTATCGTACATGATGAGTAAGTTTTCACTTTATTTTGTACTTGTCACCAATGTTGCATTTCTCAGCAAGGAGGCAATTAACCACTACAATAATAAACGAACAAAAGTTGAATGAAGTACTTGTAAACACTTTGAAATAAATCAGTTGGGTTTTTGTTACACAAAACGACTTTTAAAAAAAATATGTTACTTAGTAAGTTTTACAACCCCTCAACTTACATTTATTGTAATCTTTCACAGAGCGAAACTCACAATTTATGTTTAGATATTTCTGGATTTGTCGTAGTTCCTAGTTTTGGAGATTTGGAGGGAGTAGATTAGGTCTTAAGACCTAATTTTAACCACGCGCTGTTCAGTATTTATTTTAGTGCGTAAACAGTCCCTTTCTGCAAGAAATTCTTGGATGAATAACGAACAATCGTACAAAATTCCACTTCTCGGACAGAACTGTCTGCAATTGCAAATTGAAAGTATGTCATAAATTGCGTCGATCCTATAAAAACCCCGCAGAAAATACAGTCTCGTAAATAATGTCGCGCCACCCAGTCTGCAAATGTCGGAAGAAAATTTACACTTAATGATTTCATTACTTCCAACTCCAGTTTATGGCCACCAACAAACGAAATTTTACGGATCCACATAACATAATAACAAAGTCCACTATTGTACTGTAGAGTTACGATTAGCAATTTGAGGTTCCCTCTTTGAACTAAGATTTGTTGAAACGTTCCGTAACTGTAGATTCGCAAGTTAAAACATAGGTCCCTCGGCGGACATGTGCTTTCGGGTAATTGTTGACATGTGATTGTGATTGGCGTTGACAATGCATGCTTGGAATGCACGAAGATCATTGCAATTAAGTTTACAGATAAACACTGCATGTCGCTACTTTAACAGTTACAAAAATAGGTCCCTCGGGGGGACATGTGCTTACGGGTAACAAATGTTACACCTGGTCCATTAACATTGTCTGTGTGATTGTTGACACATTTTTATAATTTGCGCTGACAATGGCTGCTTGGAATGCACGAAGATCATTGCAATTAAGTTTACAGATAAACACTGCATGTGGCTACTTTAACAGTTAAAAATTAAAATAGGTCCCTCGGGGCGACATACGCTTAAGGGTAACAAATGTTACACCTGGTGCATTAACATTGTGTGATTGTTGACACATTTTTATAATGGGCGTTGACAATGGCTGCTTGGAATGCACGAAGAGCATTGCAATTAAGTTTTTCAGATAAACACTGCATGTGGCTACTGTAACAGTTGCAAAAACTCAGTGAATTTCGAAGGAAGAATGGATGCATTTATAGGGAAAACAAAGAAAAAACGAAATAATGAACGAGAAGTAGAAAAGTGTGCAAAGAGTCGCGATGGAATCCGGTCAAGGTCAATGCAGAGCTTTCTTGGATTTGTTTTTTACCTTTTCACTCAAGAAGAACACTGGCAATTCTCAAGGTTTAATGCATTTGTCAAATCATTCTGTGTCACGGGCGATGTACAAAGAAAGAAAACAAATAATGAACACGTCACTTGATACCATCAAGTAGCTTCATTTGCGTGAGCGATGTTAATACTTACCTCCGATTTTCCCGCGAAACTCTTTTGGCTTGCAGGAAAATCACAAAATGTTTCCCGGAAAATTATTTAAAGGTAACTTCGTGACATTTCTGGTGTTAGTTGATCTTGATTTTTCTTTGCTACCAAATTAGATTATCACATTTCAAGTTCTTTTACCATCTCAACAACTTTCAGTCTACAAAGAATTTTTATCTAAAATGAAATTTACTTCTTTTCGTCAGGAATTTATATTTTAAATTTCTGCAAAATGTCGGCATTAAACATCTCGATCTCGAAATGCCAAAGATATGCATTATCCCATCTCTTGGCACATCAAAGTATAAGGTTGTTTATCAGATGAAGAAATTACAAAATGTTTCAAAATTCGAAAATATCTCCATCTTATGACTGAAAAATAAATCTAAAAACTCACTGGAGAAGTCTTAACTACATTTCTACTCCAAAGGAAGGCGAGAGTTAGTAAGGTGTGCAAAGAGTCATGATGGAATCCGGCAGTAGGTGATACTGTTTGAAAATCAAGGTCAACGCAGAGTTCCTTTCTTTCGATTTGTTATTTATTTTTTCACTCAAAAAGAGCACTGGTAATTCTCAAGGTTTAATACGTTTGTCAAGTAATCCTGTATCACGGGCGATATACAAAGAGACAAAACAAATTATGGGCACGTCACATGATAGCATCAGGTATCTTCATTTTCATGATGCCTTACCTCCCGATTATTCCGCGAAAATCTTTTCGTTTGGATGAAAATCACAATATTTTCACCGGAAAATTATTTAAAGGTAATGTCGTGACCTTTCTGGTGTTTCTTGATTTTAGTAACTACCAAAATTAGATTATTACTGGGTTGCCAAAGCCAGTCGGAATCTCGGTTTCATTTCCTGGGTTTTTTTATTTTCCGTGTCGGGAAAAGTCTTGCCTGTCACTCCCCTGCTAAGTGGTGACTTTGTGCATAGACCCTTCTGGGCGTATTTTCGTAAGATCGAAAAGGTAGTGGGAAATGCGTAGATTTCTCTGGTGGACACAGTAGAACGATTAACTTAACCGGGAATGGCGTCGAAAGTCATGTAACGCGAATGGCGTTTTAGTGGATCTTTGAAAAAAATATACCCTTATGAAGCTCAATAATGGCAAGTCAATTGGATATACAGACGATGGAATCTTAAAAGCGACGAGTAATGGACTTCGACAACAATCTATCGCCCGTCGAGCCGAAATCAAAGTGAGCTGTATTTACCTAAAATACATAGTAATTTAACACGATCGAGGTTCTTGTCTTCACGCACGCAATGAAATAGGAAGAGGTTTTCGCCTCTAAGAGCAAATATGTTGTTTGTTTCAATAAATTTTTCGCTGGAAAAGGATTCCGTGGTATTTTCTGCCTTTGTGAATTATAATATCATGTTGTGTATTGCATTTTCAAGCTTAATGTTGAAATGTGATATGGGAGAAGTTTTTTAGTATTGCTCTGTAAGCAGAAAGGGTTCACAGGCCTGTTGGAAGCGTGCTTGAGTTTCAACAAAATGAACCCCAAAATCAGTGAAGAATTGTGACGCAGTTGAATAATAAAGTAGCTGCTATTTCCAAAATGATGGAACTACCTGGTTAGAATAAATAACGTCGTACGCGTCTTGGAGAGTAAATTTTGACTTTGCATAAACAAGACTTGGGCGATTGTGATCTTTGTTTTGACTTCGCTCATTTCATTGTCAAACTTTATAACACTTGACAGAAAAAGAAACTTACAAAAACCGGGTATCTTGTCATCATTTGACACAGATACTTCACTGTTTGGCGAGTAAACTTCATCACGGCGCCCGCTGAATTCCGGCGATGTCACTTTCGATTTTGCGATTTATTTGTAGAGCGAAAACGTACAATAACAAAATTGAACGTTGCAAAAATCCCCCAAAATGTTTGTCGCTGATCGTAACTTTTTATATTCTATATTCACGGTTCAAAATAAATGTTGTTTTCATGTCGTAAATATGTTATTCTCGAGCGATCGTCCTGGTTTTTCAAATTGCAAGCAACTCTGGGTTTCTTAGTTTGCGTTGTCATGGAAAATAACTCACTCACTCACTCAGACAACCCCGATGACATAGTGGATTACGGGCTAGCCAGTAACGGCATAAAAACTAATGCCTTCGAACTTATATCGACAGATATAACATAATAACAAAGTCTAGTATTATCCTGTAGATTTACGATTAGCAATTTGAGGTTCCCTCTGTTAACTACGATTTGTTGACATTTTGGCAGTTAATTGCAAAAGATTTGGTGGCTAAAAAACTCATATGCTCAAATGCATCCAATTGTAATGCGTCAAAAGCCCTATCCCGCAAAATGTTTACTTCACTGACTCTTAACTCCGTCAATCAGGGCTGAATGGAGTGAAACTCAACATAAGACCCCAAGTACGCACTGCGGACCTATTTTTTTTACATTGCTTGGCTTCATCATGGATGTTCAACAGCTTTTCAAGAATCTTAAAAAGGAAGCAGAATGCCCATTGTGCATAGAGACTGTCAAAAATCCCAAGACATTACCATGTCTTCACTCATTCTGCCTGGAGTGTCTCGACAGACATGCAAACTTCGCAAGGAGACAGCTAAAAGCGACAATCAAATGTCCGGTTTGCCAGACTTTATTCCAAATTCCGGAAAGAGACACCTTCGAGAATTTGCCGTCATCGTTTCATCTCAACCGATTGGTTGATGTTCTGGCTCTAGAAGATGGGAGCGTACAGTCTCAAAGATGCAACAGTTGTGCCGAGAACAATACGGCAACAAGTTACTGTTTCGTGTGCCAGGATTTTCTGTGCGCATCTTGTTTTAAAGCTCACCAACGTTTGAAGGCCACAAGGGGTCATCGCAATGTTTTGATCGACAAACTGCAAGCGCAAGATGTGCAAGAGTTGATCCACAGACCCGTGATGTGTTCACAGCAATATCATGAAGATCAACCCCTCGAATTTTACTGCGAAGACTGTAAAGTTCTGATTTGCCACAAATGTACTGTAGTGAGTCATGATCGACACTCTAAGACAGACACTCAGAAAGCTGCACAAGAACAAAAGATGCAAATGTCCGACGCTGTGGCCAAAGTGAAAGCGAAAATTGTCAGATATGAGAATGAAATTAAGAAACAAACTGACCTGAGAAACAGAAACAGAATTGAAATTTTGAACGAGGAAAAGAAAATGACAGACACTGTGGAAAAATTGATTCGTGATTTGCGAGAACACGAGAGGAAAATGAAGGTGAAGTTTCGCGAAATTTATGAAGCGGAACAAAAACATCACGCAACGCGACTGGAAAACTTTGAGCTTGTCGTCACCAAACTGAAAAGCTGCTTCGAACGCTGTCAGAGTATCTTAGAAAGAAACTTCAGCGTCGAAATTCTACAAACAAATCACGCCATCCTTGGACGTTGTAATGAACTGTTAAATGTAAGAAAACCCGATGTTTACATGTCGCCACATATACATTACTTGGTGGAAGAGAAATTCGATCTCATGGATCGAGTTGTTGTCAACAAGACTGATCCCTCAAAGTGCTTAGCTAAAGGTCAAGACAGCAAGGAAGTAAAAGAAAGGAAGGACACTTATTTCGTCATTGTTACAAAGGATTCAAAAGGATTTCAATGTTATCAACAAGATGATAAAATCAAAGTCGACATATTGACTCCAGAAGGTGATCAACTAAAAACAGACATTAAAGACACCAAAGACGGCAAATACACAGTGACATATACACCACAGTGTGCCGGACAACACAGATTGGAGATCCTCGTGAATGGACAGCCACTGACTGGCAGTCCTTGGATTGTGCACGTTTACCAGCATCAATATCAATTTGCTTTTCAGTTTGGTTCAAAAGGGACGGGAGAAGGAGAATTTGATGGCATCATCGATATTGAAGTAAGCCCGAAAACGGGATCGATTGCTGTTGTAGAATACGAGAATGAACGAATTCAACTGGTTTGCTGTGAAGGAAAGTTTCGAGGGGAGATAATACTTGATGGTGCACCTTGGTCTGTGGCATTTACAGACTCTGGCGATCTGCTGACTTTAGTTCGGGAAAGTGACAATAAGCTTCGTGTGTTCAGTGAGGAGGGTCACTTCATCAAACACATTAATGATAAACATCTTCTTAAACCACTTCGCCATTCCATTGCGAGTGATGGTCGTATAATCATTACTGACGGTGGGGACAACAAAATCAAGGTCCTCTCCCCTGACGGGAATGTCTTGCTTCAGTCCTTCAGTGCCCCAGACTGTGACAAATCCCCATGCTGCGCTATCTATCACCAGAACAAATTCTATGTTTCTTATGGCCTTGCTAAATGTGTCAAGGTATTTGACAAAACAGGAGTGTATTTACATGACATTGGCTGTGAGGGGTCTAATGATGGCCAGTTTAATGGTCTTTGTGGACTCGTTATTGACAAGTACAACCGACTCATTGTGTGTGATACAGGTAACCATAGGCTTCAACTCTTTACAGTGGGAGGCAAGTTTTTAAGTAAAATGGATGGACAGTATTTCCAAAATGTCGTTCCTTACTTTGTTGCTGTAAACAATGATGGCAGTCTCTTTGTAGTTGACTTAGATAAAGACTTCGTTTTTGTTTTCCATTAAGATGTGATATATTTTTGCTTTATTAGCATAAGGCTAACCTTTTCTAATCAGTCAGCCGATAATAAAGTAATTAATATTGAAAGTGCATTGGATAAGCTCTAATAAGCTCTGAGCATTGATGCTTTGAAATCCGAATTTTTGCAAAGAATATTATGGAATCAGTAGCGCCTTTTTCACCCAAGAATTTATCAGTTTTTGATGGCTAATAAGTGGCTCGTTACCAAAGCTAAAAGGCTTAAAATTGGAGGTTTAACTAAAGTTTAACAAGTTCTTTTAGCATTTGAAGTCAATTTTTAAATAGCATGATTGATGCCATCTGTGCAAACTCGTATGTTAATGAAACAAAATGTAAAGAAAGCCAAGATTCCCTTATACCTTTCCAATGAAAAGAGCTACGTACTAGAATCTGCAACTACCCTGTAGGAAAGCAAGAGAAAAACAGGGGAAAGTCCGCTGGAAAGAAACATTTTTATTTTCAAATGGATAATTTTGGAGGTATTTTGTTTTATCTTTTCTGTAAATTAAGTGTTTGCTTACAATTTGTTCTCATTGTTTTAAAGGTAGCTATTGTTGGCAGTAATCAACCTCGTTCCGAGGGCGCTCCCCCGTCCAATTGAGGGAAAAGCCCTGGGAACAAGGTTGAATACTCCTCTCCACATTTTCTAGGAATTTTGAAAGTTTTGAATAATAAAGTAGACTTTAACTTTAACGCCCCAAGAACTTTGCTGAATCTTGGAAACTGTTGTTTTTCTTACAATACCTGCTTATCTTGCAATGAAAGACTTAAACCGGTGACGCACAGGTAAATCTTATTAAGCAAATGTTGAACTGTATATCATTAGGCCATTTCACAGATTGAACGTTGTGGAACGGAAAACGTCATTTCAAAATTCAACTTTGCATTTTTGCGATTATTCCATCTCCACGATCTCGTTCATGATGAAAAATGTGGGCGAGTTATCCCAAAAATAAATTGGTACAAGGAATTTCAGAGTTTCACGTTACGTCATGACCGCCATGTTGGCGGACAAAAAAAAAGCTCTCTCATTAATTAGCTTCTTTTGTTCGTTCACAAGCTATTGTACATTGCGGCATTGTTATCTGTGCCTCTAGAAATTGGTTGCAAACTCCCTATAGAGAATGTAGGATTCGCATTCGAATGCTCCCGTTAAAACCTCAAAATGTCGTTGATAATTAAGCAGAGTACCGCAAACAAATGATGTGCTAACTGATGCGTGCCACATGTCCAGCACGATTATTTTTCCTGTTTAATTAAACCAATGATATTATTGTTTAGTGGCAAACGTTTTGCCTAAGGGCCTGGCTAAACGCGAAATGTTTGGCGTTCAAACAACATCAAACATTTTTCGGTGACCAAACATGCTGATGTTGAAGTGAGTGGCCAAACGGTTAAAACATGTTTGATCTAACTCAGATCAAACTCCACAAGCAAAGAACTATGAGTCAGAAATACGTAAACCACACGTGGCGCACAAGCGGCTGAGCAAGCGTGGTACGCATGCGTGGGCCAAACCTGTTTGATATGGCTGTTCAAACGAATAAAACTTAGCACATCAAACACGAGAATAAAAAAAAATTTTTAAGTTGTTTGATCGAATAAAAGAGTTGGCTTTTTAATGAACAGCTAAATTTTGTATGCATAAAAGCAATGCATTCGGCATTGTAGTCCTCATTAGGAGCTAGCGACTCCACCGTCTAGCCAATGAAAACGTTTGTGGAAAATCAATATTCGCTCTATCGTGTTTATCTGGCTGCGAATATAGTCCATTTTGTGGGCGTTGCAGGATGTTGGCGAAGAAACCTGTAACGTGGTTGATAGGAACACCATTGAAGTTTCACGTTGTTTATTCGCACAGCACGGAATTGAAATTAGTGCACGCCGCAAGCGCAGCACGATTTTTCTAAAACTCATTAACCTCGTGCTCACTGGCGTCGCCGTTGTCAAAGGCTCGTTTTTACTGCAGTGCCACAAACATTTGAAGACGCGTTCACTTGTTGCTAATGTACAGTGTCTTTTGTGCTACCAAAAATGATTTGAAACGCTGCGGAGTTTGGTGTTCGTTTTTACGCATGCGTCGTTAGCAAATCCAGCCGCAAGGCTTACCTCAAGGCGACCTGTTGTAGCTCAGCTGGATAGTGAACCTGCATTCTCTTAACCCAAGGGCTAAAGAAAACATCTTTATTCGGTATTTGCTATTTGGTCAATTCGCTCTTTGGGCGATTAAAATATCCTGAGTATTCACCGGCGATCTGGAGATGAGGTGTATTGATATTTTAATAGTGATGGAGTTTCTTTAGAATTTTCATCACGCAAGTTCAGGGGCACTGTCTAGACTTTATTAAAATAAGCACAAGCAACTCGTGCGGATGCATTAACTTTATTAATTAATTCGTGTGATGGTGAGTATAGGAAATTTATATTTGAACTGCGGATATCGTAACGTCAGTCTGAAAGAATCCAGGCTTGAAAGGGACTCAAATCCATGTCCGTGTGATACCATTGTGTTTTTTCTAATTAAACCCATTGTTATGTGGCGTCCTTCGCGGGTTAAGCCTGGTTTCCCCAAGCAACGGGCACAAGTTCAAGTGCAACCACAAGTGCACACATAAATAGAGGATATTACATGGCCGCGCGGGGATACGAATTTTATCTTCGAGTGCTGCAAGTGAGATACTAGAAGATAAAATTCGTATCCCCAAGCGGCCATGTAATGTCCTGGGGCCAGTTCTTCGAAAGCTGATTAGCTTAATCTAGGATTAGCGTAAGCTTTTGTTTCATGTTTTCAACGCTTTGGTGAAAGTTTCCTTTGCTTATTTTTGTTTTTCGAGATTGACTTCTTCTAATGTAAAGTTTTAGCGAATATCAGCCTTGAACAGCATTTGGGAGTAGAGAATAAAACTCCTTTGTTAATTTTTAACCTAAGATTAGCGTTAACCGGCTTTTGAACAACTGGCCCTGTTTATTATATAGATATTGATGAAATGTCAAGATTTAAAACAACTTGTTTTTAGTTATTCATTTTCCAAATGATGAAAAAGTGGTCACCACCCGCTAAAACACGCATGTTGTGTAACATGAAACAAGATATGAAAGTTATGAAAAACAAATCATGATAATGTCAAATTTTGCAATAAAAATGTTAATGTAGTAGAGAAGAATTATATTAAGGCACAACGTATCTTACAATAAAGAGAAAGCTCGCGTTTTATTGGCTAATCGTGTTGGTTACCATGACAACACCTATATCCTCACATGTGAAAGACAAAAATGATATGTTCACTGCGTGCGGTGAAGATATGATTTTTTAGTGAAAGGAGAAATCCTGGTATTTCATCAATATCTATATAATAACTGAATTTTATGTTCGAGTGGCAAGAACAATAGAGAGATTTAGCATCACGTTTACGTGAAATTGGAAACGTCGGCTTGCCGTTTCACGTTTCACGTTTCACGTAAGATATGAATTTTATGTTCGAGTGACAAGAATAATAGAGAGATTTAGCTTCACGTTTACGTGAAACGGGAAACGTCGGCTTGCCGTTTCACGTTTCACGTAAGATATGAATTTTATGTTCGAGTGACAAGAATAATAGAGAGATTTAGCATCACGTTTACGGGAAACGGGAAACGTCGGCTTGCCGTTTCACGTTTCACGTAAGATATGAATTTTATGTTCGAGTGACAAGAATAATAGAGAGATTTAGCATCACGTTTACGGGAAACGGGAAACGTCGGCTTGCCGTTTCACGTTTCACGTAAGATATGAATTTTATGTTCGAGTGGCAAGAACAGTAGAGAGATTTAGCATCACGTTTACGGGAAACGGGAAATGTCGGCTTGCCGTTTCACGTTTCACGTGATCCACGACAACTCGAGTATTTAGTTACTAAAAAGCAAAACCAAAACTCGGAGTCTCTTTAAACATTGTTTGCGTAAAAAGACGCTATATAAAATCAAAATCCTTACCCTTCAAATTTTGACAGTTGAGATGAAGCTGAGTTCATGAAGAAAATTGCGGCAAGGAGTCAGCCAGCAATGAACTATCTATAACCATGAAACCTAATTTTCCTCCTTTGGCATACTGGAAAATAGTTTTAAGGTACTTTTTTCCGCAAAAAACTTCTTATGTAGAAGAAAATTTCACGTATATACGGCAAACGCGAAAATGTCTACTTTCACGTAGAATTGGCAAGTGGCAGCCGGCAAAGGTAGAAAATGGTGGGAAAATCATGGTCACGTGGTCACTTTTGCCGTTCGCGTTTCACGTAAACGGGATGCCACGAGAAAATAAAATTCATATCTTCGAGCCAATGTGTAATTGTTTTGTTTTTATAAAGACAGGAGTGTTTAAAAGGAAAGGAAAGGAAAGGAACTTTATTTAGTGTCTAGTAGATTTAGCGCTGGAGCACTAATTTGGGACACTGTAAAGTGAAATTAACAATTAACACAACAAGTCAATTCTTGGTTTTTGAAGAGAGGGGAAACCGGAGTACCCGGAGAAAACCTCTCGGTGCAGAGTAGATAACCA
>NC_090893.1:22859617-22872117 GCF_036669925.1 Montipora capricornis
GCGCGTTTTCATTGGTCCCTACTAAAATCTCCAGGGAATCTTACATTGCACTTACATTACACTTTTCACAGCACGATCGAGAATTTTTCTTTCTGCTGCAATACCTCGAGCGGTATTAAACTGACCGCCTCGCAAACCTCGCGTCTTCGCAAGGCGAAGTGTCTATGCGAATGTTTTTAGCAGAGAGAAAAAAATGTTTTGATGGAGCTGAAGTAAATTCCAGATGTTTCCACTGGTTTCCGGCCGCCATTTTGGTGTCCCCATGCATGGAGTCTGCGTACTGATCCATACTAAACACTATAATTTTGAGTGGTACCCTTTGCCTTTTAACTCGAGTTTGGAATTTCGCACAACCCTAAAACTGTGACACGCTGTTCTACAACATCTCAATTTCTTGACTTAATGGTTAATCTGTTATTAAAGAAGACTGGTCTGGATCTGGTATTTAAGAACTACAGTTTGTGTCAAAACTAACCAAAAGATCTGATTTTAATCCGTTGCATGAGCATATGATGGCAAATGGCATTTATCCCTTGTTTCAGTCTGCATATAGACAACAACACAGCACTGAGACTACATTACTGAGAGTAATGAATGATATTCTTCTAAAGATGAACTCCCATTATATAACGTTGCTGGTTGGTCTACGTGGGAATGCTCTCAATTGGTTATACTCCTGTCTTTCTCAAAGAAGTTAGCGAGTCTCTATACATGGAACTCTGTCAAATAATTTTGACTTGGACTGTGGTGTTCCATAAGGCTCCTGCCTTGGGCCTTAATCATTTGTAGTTTATGCGTCTAAGCTATTTACTATCATAGAGAAACATCTTCCTAACGTGCGTTTCAAGTCTGATGATACATCCAGTCTGGATGAAGCTATTAGTGTTATGAATAGATGTATCAGTGACTTAAGGAATTGGATGATTGGGGATAGGTTAATGATTAATGATGATAAAACTGAGTTGATATTAATAGGAACTAGACAACAATTAGGTAAGATCAATGATGTATGCAATATCTCTGTAGGTGAATATGATATTTATCCTAGTTCGTGAGTTAGAAATCTTGCGGCATGGTTCGATAATAAGTTGTCAATGTCAACGCATGTAACTTAAATCTGTAATACCGCGTTTTATTACCTACATAATATTAGAAGGATTAAGAAGTATTTTTCTCGTGATTCGTTATTAACGCTTATTCATGCTTTTATCACCAGCCGTTTAGACTATTGTAATGGACTTTTGTGTGGCCTTCCCAAGTCGCAAATAGTTATATTGCAACGTGTGCAGAATGCTGCGGCTAGACTTGTACTGAACTTAAGAAAGTACTCGCATATTTCTCCCGCGCTTTATGAACTTCATTGGTTACTAGTACAACATCTTGTCCATTTTAAGATCTTAATTTGAAGATTTAAAGCTATTCATGGATTGGCGCCCAAGTATATCATAGAATTAATTAACATTAAGCCTAGATCTATGCATAATTTTAGATCAAATCAGAGTTTATTTTTCACCTTTACCTGTCCCCTGGCGCCAAGATGGCGCATAGGGCCACCCTGGGCCACCCTGGGCTTGTCGCCTTGTCTTGGTGATGGAGCTTGTGTGTCTCAGTGACCCCAAGAGCTATGCCGGTGGTAACCTGCGATCAGGCTCTATTTTAGTTTCGCGTGTTGTGGAGTTGGCGAAACGAAAAATAGAGCCTGACCAAATTCCTCTTCGAAATTCCTTCCGCCTACTTTTTTTGATTGATTGACATGTCCTTCATCGGCCAATCAAATTTACTTCCATTACACCAATACACGCGTGGACGGCAGATTCACGCAATTTTGTTTTGACCAGAGTTAATTACCGTGGGAGGAATATTGTAAACGAATTCGAAAGTTACCGTTGGCTTTCATTTGAGAAAAACACATTTAAAGCATCAGCCATGGGGAATGTTTTCGACGACTATATTGCGGCAAAGGCCGGTGTAATTCTCCCTCCGAACTTCACTGAATAAGCAATCTTTTAAGCTTGACATCTTAATTTGTAATTGAGATAACCTAGCATTTTGTCGTTGGACGGTTTGGCAATAGATTTTTAAAGAAAAAAAAAGAGAAATACATTATTCCTTTAACGTATTTGCCCATGAAGGTTTCTTTGGTGATTTTTTCGGGTAATATCTTCAGTTGCAGTGTATTTCTAGAATTGCGCGCAGTAAAATGATGATAAGTTTGGCTGTTAATTTTTTGATGGAGTACGGACAGTAAGATGGACTCGCAAAGTTTATTGTATTGTTGTACAATTGATCTCTCTGGAAACATGCCATTTTAGTTTCTGGAGTGCGAGTTTAAAGTTAAATCAACTGGAAATATTATGAAGTGTGCCAACAAACCGTGTCATGTACAGTAAATAAATAAAGCGCGCCGTTTGATACACAGATATTCAAAACATGCATTCATGTAACTTGCGATTTTATCAGCATCTCTTCCTATTGATATATATGTCCCTTGTCTCATCCCGGAAACCAATATGCATCGGCTTTCATTGCCATTTGAAACTGAGAACCAGCTATTTAGCTTTCAAAACATCAGGGAAGTTTGTGCCAAAGTACTTTCAACCCCCATGGCCACAGAGCTCGACAACGGAATCGCTAATTTCACTCGTTCCAGATATTCAAACCCGATTCTGGACAAGTTATGAGATGTTTCAGATGGCATATCTCCATTTATACAAATAAAATCAAGTTGCACCGTCCACGGCATTGTAAGAACAAAAGGGAGCAAATTTTTTCGTACACTTATGGCGAATTAGTCTCGAGGACTTCGCGAGAGCTCCGCGCAATCACGACGGCATTTTCACTTCCGGCGTTTCAACAGCCAATCAGATCACGAGTTTGGTCGGCCAAAATTTGGCCGACCGTCCGGAATTCTTGAGAGACTTTTGGTCAGGCCCAATTTTAGCGAACGACGACATAAGAGAACATATAGGCGAAGCTAAACATGGGCCTGATCGCAGGTTATGCCGGTGGGGACTTCGTCCCTGGTGGGTTGAACCCTGCCAGATTGGTCGAGGGATAGAGAGCTGGCAAAGGACAGCCCCTGGTCCTCGATGTTGGGGGTTGGGCGTTAGGCTTATCACCAAACCTCGTAAAAAATGAATGATTACAGAAACCTTAAAAAAGAAAAGTTGCTTTTATTTTTGTTAGACCCCCCTAAAGGGAAAATGCTTGTCACTTTAGGTCGTAGATCTTTCTCTGCTGCCGCTGCATATTTATGGATTAGTTTGCTTGTTGAATTACGTGATATTCCGTCATTAACTATTCTAAAATGTAAGCTTAAAACTTATTTATTTCGTGTAGCCTTTAAAGCGTATCCTATTTGATATTCGCTCTTATTAGTATTATTAAATAACTTTTTAAGCATTAAACCACTGCAGAAACTGTGTACGATCAAAACTTGCTCTACGTTGGATCAAAATAGATCGTGACCACACCAAAAAACTTTAAAAATAGAAAATATACTGCAAAGGGTGGACAAGACAACGTGAACATAGGCGTTGTTACAATATTTCGGCTGGCCAACACCAGCCTTCTTCAGGTTTATTGAATGGATAAACGTTTGTTACAAGATCTTTATATATACCGAAAATGACATAAAAAGGCTACGTGATGTGTAAAATTAATAAAAACGGAAATGCATAAAGAAGAGGAAAGATAATAATACATGGTAACAAGGTAAAATAAATAAAAGAAAATTAAAAGGTAGCTCAATTAAATTACATTACATTTCATCTCTTCTGTTAAGGCCTGCGGGCTCCAGTGTTTTTCCTCTGTGTATGAGGAATGCCTCACGAGCCTTTCTGATGGAGTCACGACTAGTGTGCAGTTGTTCGAGCGGTATAAGGATCATGTGATCCTCCGCGTGACCACTAGTCAGGAAGTGTAGTGAAACCGCAGTGGGGGTATAACTACAAAAGGGATTTATAATGAACATAGGCGACCTATTATAAACCCCTTTTGTAGTTATACCCCCACTGCGGTTTCACGACACTTCCTGACTAGTGGTCACCAGGAGGATCACATGATCCTTATACCGCTCGAACAACTGCACACTAGTCGTGACTCCATCAGAAAGGCTCGTGAGACATTCCTCATACACAGAGGAAAAACACTGGAGCCCGCAGGCCTTAACAGAAGAGATGAAATGTAATGTAATTTAATTGAGCTACCTTTTAATTTTCTTTTGTTTATTTTACCTTGTTATCATTTACTATTATTATTTACGATTTTATCATGTATTTTTATTTTTTATTTTACAGTTATTAAATTATTATTATCATCATGATTATTATTATTATTATTTATTGAATGGTGAGCGATTTTATTTTGTATTTGTATTTTTTATTTTTTAGTTATTAAATTATTATTTTTGTTATCATTATTGTTATTATTATTATTGTTATTATTATTATTATTATTATTATTATTATTATTTATTGAATGGTAAGAGATTTTATTTTGTATTTTTATTTTTTATTTTTTAGTTATTAAAATATTATTATTATTATCATTAAAATTATTATTTATTAAATGGTAAGCGATTTTATTTTCACTTTCCCTGCTAGCAGAGGTCTCTCACGGTCTCTCATTTTTGCCCGCCGTGAGAGACCTCTGCTAGCAGGGAAATTTTTAACTTTGCGTGACGTTAAAACCAAGAACTGAGCAAACACGTTTAATTTTTTTCTTTATGTGGAAATATTTGCTTTACACGAAACATCGATTTACATGCATTTTCCCGCGTTTTGCTTTCAAAATTTTGTTCATGCAGAAATGGTAGAGAATCTTTTGAACGGTCACAAGCAGTCCTAACTGAAGATTCTCAAACGATGTCTTCCTCACTCCTCAGAATCTAAGCAAAGAATCGTAACTATTGCGTCCTCCATGATAGTTTAGGAAAACCACCGAGTGAGAAAATAAGGAAAAGAGGATCGTCATTTAGGTCCATCGCTACAATCGGAAAATGTCGTTTCATTTTCAGGGGTTCGCCTCCCGGTTTCTGGAAGGTCGGTTTGGCTTAATAGTGAGCACCCTGAGTTTTTAGCCAAAACAAAATTTAAGGTTTTAAAATGGGTGTTAGTCCGAAATAAAGTGCATTAGAATGTCACAAAAAAGATTCCGTGTCACTCAAGCAGAAAATAGCAGGGGTTATCCACTGGACCGCACAGAGTCCAGGGATTTAAGTGACATCACTATTTCACACGCCCTCATTTTCCGTTGCTTGGCTTCATCATGGATGTTCAACAGCTTTTCAAAAATCTTAAAAAGGAAGCAGAATGCTCATTGTGCATAGAGACAGTAAAAAATCCCATTACCAGACATTACCATGTCTTCACTCATTCTGCCTGGAGTGTCTCAACCGACATGCAAACTTCGCAAGGAGACAGCTAAAAGCGACAATCAAATGTCCGGTTTGCCAGACTTCATTCCAAATTCCCGAAACAGACACCTTCGAGAATTTGCCGTCATCGTTTCATCTCAACCGATTGGTGGATGTTCTGGCCCTAGAAGATGGCAGCGTACAGTCTCAAAGATGCAACAGTTGTGACGAGAACAACACGGCAACATGTTACTGTTTCGTGTGCCAGGATTTTCTGTGCGCATCTTGTTTTGAAGCTCACCAACGCCTGAAGGCCTCAAGGGGTCATCGCAATGTTTTGGTCGACAAACTTCAAGCGCAAGATGTGCAAGAGTTGATCCACAGACCCGTGATGTGTCCACAGCAATATCATGAAGATCATCCCCTAGAATTTTATTGCGGAGACTGTAAAGTTCTGATTTGCCACAAATGTACTGTAGTGAGTCATGATCGACACTCTAAGACAGACACTCAGAAAGCTGCACAAGAACGAAAGATGCAAATGGACGACGCAGTGGCCAAAGTGAAAGCGGAAATTGTCAGATATGAGAATGAAATTAAGAAACAAACTGATCTCAGAAACAAAAACAAAATTTAAATTTTTGAACGAGGAAAAGAAAATGACAGACACTGTGGAAAAATTGATTCGTGATTTGCGAGAACACGAGAGGAAAATGAAAGACAAGTTTCGTGAAATTTATGAAGCGGAACAGAAACATCACGCAACGCGACTGGAAAACTTCGAGCTGGTTGCCACCCAGCTGAAAAGCTGCTTCGAACGCTGCCAGCGTATCTTAGAAAGAAACTTCAGCGTCGAAATTCTACAAACAAATCACGCCATCCTCGGACGTTGTAATGAACTGTTAAATGTAAGAAAACCAGATCTTTACATGTCGCCACATATACATTACTTGGTGGAAAAGAAATTGGATCTTATGGATCGAGTTGTTGTCACGAAGACTGATCCCTCAAAGTGCTTAGCTGAAGGTCAAGACAGCAAGGAAGTAAAAGAAAGGAAAGAGACATTGTTCGTCATTGTTACAAAGGCTTCAGAAGGATTTCAATGTTATCAACAAGATGATAAAATCAAAGTCAACATATTGACTCCAGAAGGTGATCAACTAAAAACAGACATTAAAGACACCAAAGACGGCAAATACACAGTGACATACACACCACAAGATGCCGGACAACACAGATTAGAGATCCTTGTGAATGGACAGCCGCTGACTGGTAGTCCTTGGATTGTGCAGGTTCATCAGCATCAATATCAATTTGCCTTTCAGCTTGGTTCAAAAGGGAAGGGACAAGGGGAATTTAGTGGCATTAACGATATTGATGTAAGTGACAAAACAGGAACGATTGCTGTTGGAGAATACTGGAATGAAAGAATTCAACTGTTGAGCTCTGAAGGAAAGTTTCGAATGGAGATAAGACTTGATGGTGAACCTTGTTCTGTGGCATTTTCAGACTCTGGTGACCTGCTGACTTTAGTTCCGAAAAGCGACAATAAGCTTCGTGTGTTCAGTGAGGAGGGGCACTTCATCAAACACATCAATGATAAACATCTTGATAAACCAGGTCGCCTTTCCATTGCGAGTGATGGTCGTATATTCATAACTGACAGGTCGGACAAGAAAATGAAGGTGCTCTCCCCCGATGGGAATGCCTTGCTCCAGTCTTTCAGTGCCCCAGATTGTGATAAATCCCCATTCTGCACTATTTATCACCAGGACAAATTCTATGTTTCTTATTACCATGCTAATTGTGTCAAGGTATTTGACAAAACAGGAGTGTATTTACATGACATTGGCTGTGAGGGGTCCAATGATGGCCAGTTTCATGGTCCTGATGGACTCATTATTGACAAGTACAACCGACTCATTGTGTGTGATGAAGATAACCATAGGCTGCAACTCTTCACCCTGAGCGGCACGTTTTTGAGTAAAATTGATGGACAGTATTTCAAATATGGCTTTCCTTCTCGCGTTGCTATAAACAGTGGTGGCAGTCTCGTAGTAGGTGACTTCTTTAACGGTCGCATTTCCGTTTTCTATTAAGATGTGATATCTTTTTGCTTTATTTGCATAAGGCTAACGTTTTCTAATCAGACAGCCGAGAATAAAGAAATGAATATTTAAAGTGAGTTGCATAAGCTCTAAACAATGGTGCTTTGAAAATTCGAAATTTTACAAAGAATATTATGGGATCAGTAGCGTCTTTGTCACCCAAGAACTTTTAAGTTTTTGATGGCTAATAACTCCCTCATTATCAAAGCTAAACGGCTTTTGGAGGTTTAACTAAAAAAGTTAAACGAGTTCTTTTAACATTTGAAGTCAATTTTAAAATAGCATGATTGATGCCATATGTGCAAACTCGTACGTTAATGAAAGAAAATATAAAGAAATCCAAGATTCCCTTATACCTTTCCAATGAAAAGAGCTACGTCCTAGAAATCTGCAATTACCCTGTAGGAAAGCAAGAGAAAAACGGGGAAAAATCCACTGAAAAAAAACATTATTTTTAGTTTTAAATGGAGAATTTTGGAGGTAATTTGTTTTGTTATCTTTTCTGTAAATTAGGTGTTTGCTTACAATTTGATATCAGTGTTTTAAAGGTAGCTATTGTAGGCAGTAATCAACCTCGTTCCGAGGGCGCTTCCTCCTCCAAGTGACGGAAAAGCCCTGGGATCAAGATTGTGCAGTGATGTGTTAAGCTGGATACACCTTTCTCCAATTAAGGACAAGCACTCTTCATTCGAAATTAGCTTAAAAAGAAAATTTGAATTGACGTAGAAAGTGTTTTATTTTAACATGGCTTATCAGTCCAGAAGTCTAGTTGAATTTCATAAATACTCTTTAATCAATTTTGACTGATCACGATCTTCTCTTATCCAACGCTGTACAAGACTTAAGCCTGGTTTTTACTAGGGACGCAAGCGCAAGCATAAGAGCGCTTAATACATCTTGAAAACGAGGTTGAGACAAGCATAAGCATAAGCACAAGAATCAAAATTTTCTCTTTTTCCTTGTGCTTTGCGCGCTTGCGTCGTGTGAAAACGAAACGCAACATAAGTACAAGGAAATTTGCTACGTCCGGCCAATTAAAGTACTCGTTTTAGATTCCCCGCGTCTGAGCATATGAAGTAAATTGCGGATGCCGTGGGTGAATTTGATGCTTGTGTTGACTTTCGTTTTCACTAGCATAATCAAGTGAATACCAGGCTCTAAGCTTAATTATGCGGTTGGGAAAATAGTTTATTAACGAAAAAGAAGGTGGCAAGCACTTGAAACTGAGCTCAGGATTTCCAGACATCTGTGAAAAGTTTAATACTGGCACAAATTATAGATGTCTTCCTGAACCTGTAAAAACTGAAGAACATAATACAGCGCACGAACAAGAAGAGATGTGAACGATGAAAATTGGGGTGACTAGATATTTTTGCATGAATTTGGCGATTGAAATAAGGTTTTGAAAGATCTTAGAACGTTTCGCCTGCGTAGAGTTGTACAACTCTTTTAACATACTCGCAGTTTTAACCTTAACCTAATATCAAAAGAAAACTTGGAACATGTGAAAAGACCAGGTTTTCAAAATAAGCAGATCAGTGTTAAAATTGTTGGGCCCGGAAGGAAAAGAGCTGCAATTGCAATTGCAATTATCCATGTTTGTTTCGCTCACGCGAGCCAGGCAGCACGTCTTGTAATCTGACAGGCTCGTCTCAGGGTTTTCGATAGTCTTGTAAAGTAGCGGACATATTTCTGAAAGCACTGGACGTGACATTTTTTGGCACAGCAAGGCGTCAATTTCCCAGTTTAGGCTGGAGTTCACTCAAATTTTCTTTAAAATGTAAGTCAAAAAATTATGATAATAAATATAAAACAAACTCCTCAAATATTGGCATCAAGGTACCGGACATGGAATGAGAAACAAGCGGACGAAACGTCCGGTCTCCGGCCTTCAAACGAAAACCCTGCTCGTCTTTTTACGTGCCCGCGGGCGTGAGAAAGGCGTTACGGAATGATACCCTTATTGTGAGACGACTGGGAACGAGTCAACGCCAGGATGACGTTAGGCTGTCAGAGACAAAAGGCTAAGCGATATTTTTTGTTTACAATCATTGACGTCACGTTTTTTTTGATATTCAAATTTGCCAACCGCGGAACAAAAGAAGGCACTGTTTCAACAGCCAATTAGCTTCTGGTTGGGGTATTAATAACAATGGCTGACCTCACAAGAAACATCGCTATGGATATTGAGCATTTAAACTTTAAACTTATTAAAGCCCCGTTCACACAAAACCTTTAACCATGTTTTAAACATGTTTGGCTAAACACGGTTTCAAAGTGTAGCGCTATCCGCCGGATAAATCACTATCCAGTGGATAAGTAATAGCGAAGTCAATTGCCATATCCTTAAACTATATCCATACGAACGGTCTCAGAGCAAAAAGATAGAATAGCTGTGGTTACACACACCTTGAGCCTTCCTGGTTTCATGTTACCCTTGGGGATACGGTTACACAGTAAAAGACTCCACTCAGGGTAAAATATAATTGGATAGGAGTTCACTGACCTTGCAAATTAGTTCTGCTTTATGACTGGCCAAGCCACCTCAGGGAGCAGATAAACCGTTCTTTTCAATTCAGGAAATGGTATGGGAAGTTCTTTTGTTCTTTTTGATGTATCCATGAAAATAACCCCAGGGCACTTTCGGTCTAGGGAAAGCAGGATACACACAAAAACGTCCCTGACTATTGCTCGTAGGTAAACGCTATTTACCCATGTGTAAAAGAACTGGTATAGTCACAGCCAATGAAAGTTCCCAATTGTTCTCTTAAGCCTGGTTTTCTCTAGCGACGCAAGCACAACCAGAAGAACAAGTGCAAGCACAAGCATGAGCAGCTCATGCTAATGAAAACGAACGTCGACATAAGCATCAAAATTAACCACAGCAACCGCCATTTTGTTCAAATGCTCAGGTCTAAGAGGAAGAGGAATCTAGAAGAGTGCTTTAATTGGCCAGAAGCGCACGGTGACAAAAATCTTCTTAATGAGGGCCAATTTCGTGTTCTCAAGAAGTGCCACGGGAAATTTGACTGCCTCGTTTACGGAATGCTATTCATCCAAGTAGCTTATTTTTTAATGAACTATTGTTTTTCTCGTATTTAAAGAGTATTCATACTATTTCCTTTTCACTTGATAATGACGTCTGAGAACGTCGAAACGTCGTGTATATATATTTTTTAACCGCCTTTTAAAGATTTCTTAAATGTTTCTAAGAATCATTTTCTCGCAATTTTTTATAGCTAAATATGACTTTTAACCTGGAAAAGGGCGGACGTGGGGTTCTGAGACGGGGGACGTAGGAGAAAACGAGGGGGGAGGGGGTGCCCCACTAAGTGTCACTGAAACACAATCAATGCATTCAAAAGATAAGAAATGCTGTTTAATGATGGCATACGATACACTCTGTACATATGCCATGGTGCTTGCTATAAAGCGAAGCTTTCACCGGTGGCAGTTTTTACGTTTAAAAGCAATTTCCCTTCGATAAATCGGAAAATAAGAACACCTAAAATGACATTATTTTATTCAAAATTTTTCTAACTGGTCACTCTTGTTTTGTACACCTCATTTACTCTAAAATCAGGTCTGATTGGTCGGGAAGGACCATGTTAAAAATGTATCTCCTAAGTTATTTTCTTGAGATCAAAAGTGTAAAAAGTCAAATAAATGTCGATACTAGGGGGTTTTAATATCTTCATATATCAGTCACCCCAGACCAGGCATCAAGTAAGCAAGATTATCCAGTGTTTCCTCCTGATAAAACAAAACAAAGGAAATAAAGATTAGCTTTTCAATGTAACATTTAGCGCCGTGCCCACCAAAGTTTTGTCATCCTTTCCTTTTGCTCGTGCTTATTTTATACGTAGGAACACACGAAAAGTAGGAATAAGCGAAAACAGGAGTAATTAAGTAGCTCAGTCGTACGGCGCCAACTTATAAAGCGTCTTCTTTGACGTTACTGCGCGGCCTGCATAAACCTCTTTCAATGTGCTTGTTCCGCGTGTGGGAAAGTTGTTGGCTTGCATTTTTGTTAACAATAGTCCGTTTCGTACAAATGCTATTGAGTCTTAAGACCCTTACAACAAGGCGGGTTTTAGCTGGGGAAAAAATTCCGGCTTAAAAATTGTAACAGAAACAGGCTGAATTAAGGCCCGGGTGCGACAACTTAGGAGGAGGCATCTAAAAGGATGCGAAAGCAAAATCAGTGCGTAACTTTAAGTTCCTCTCTTCATTCTGTGTCAGCCCAGACAAAAAAGAAAGTTCGCAAATCATATGGCTTTTCAGCTTAAGCTAGACTGAAGAATTTCGGCCATATAATTCGGCGTGGCCACTAATTTCACGATGCTCATGTTTTCAGACAAGATCATTAATAGTCGCGCGCGTCATGCAAGTTTATCCAATGACAGCACACATTAAAACACGCACTTTCAGTGGTCCCTACTAAAATCTACATGGAGTCTTAAATTACACTTACATTACACTTTTCACAGCATGATCGAGATTTTTTCTGACTGCTGCAATACTTCGCCCGGCATTAAACTGGCCACCTCGAGAGTCTCGCGTCTTCGCTCGGCTTGCTTGTTTGGCAATAACCAATATGTTAAGAGAAGTGTCTGTGCGAATGCTTTTAGCACAGAGAAAAAATGTTTTGATGGAGCCGAAGTAAACTCCAGATGTTTCCACTGGTTTCCGGCCGCCATGTCGGTGTCCCCATGCATGGAGTCTGCATACTGATCCATACTAAACACTATAATTTTGAGTGGTACCCTTTGCCGAATAACTCGAGTTTGGAATGATCGCACAACCCGAAAACTTTGATACGCTGTTTCTATATTACCCTTCTACAAGATCTCAATTTTTTGACTTAATTTATTCATTGTTAAGCGATTTTAAGGTCTCAAGCAGTCCGAAGTGACGATTCTCAACGATGTCTTCCTCACTCCTCAGAATCTAAGCAAAGCATCGGAACTATTGCGTTCTCCATGATGGTTTAGGAAAACCACCGAATGGGATAATAAGGAAGAGAGGACCGTCAT
>NC_090893.1:22877117-22884617 GCF_036669925.1 Montipora capricornis
TCAAGGAAATAAATTAAACTGTTTTCGTCAAATTGTCTGCTTACCTTGCCTAATGTAAGCTTGAGTCCTATATCATTGATTGAGACCGGCAAGTATTTTCTGCAGGTTGCAGGTTGAAATTTCATTATAACTGGAAAACCGCTGGCACTAAAAAGAAAGGTAAAGCGATAGACTTGCCGTGACTGTTACATGAAAAGCTAACCTTAGGCCTAATTAGGCCTAAAGAAAAGTTTTTAGGCCTATCGCTTTACCTTTCTTTTTAGTGCCAGCGGTTTTCCAGTTATAATGAAATTTTCAACCTGCAACCTGCAACCTGCAACCTGCAAAAAAAATACCTATATCATGGATTGAGACAACATGAAGTCAATTACGCAGCTTCCCTGTTAAATCTTCTCTTATATCGTGGAAAGAAAGCGGCTCCTTCGTACAGTCCTGCGATTTTTTAAGAAATTTTACTCGCTATTTCATCTACGATTTCGTGACGATTTGACCAAAAACGTACTGTGGATTATCAAACTAGCGAGTAGTTTTTCTTGAATTTCCCGGAGATTTAGTACGATTTATTTCGTCAACCTCTCTGCACCAAGAAATAGTCAGCAAGTCGCACTGAAATCGTCGCTATTTTTAAACTAAAACCTCTTGAATGGTTTCATGGTCAGCCTTGGTGGAGTTTTGCATTTAACGGCCTTACTACCCATCGAACTCTGTTCGAGTTATGTTCCTAAATTTCGTATTTTACGAGCACATGGATTGCTTAAATGTTCTGAAAATTGGCTTTTGTTTTCGACAACTTCTATTCCAACCGCTCTGCAAATATAAGCTAGAATTTGCCCGTGAGTTTCTCTTGTTTTCGATGGTTTAAATAGATTCTCGAAGAAACATAATCAATCGTACCCGGCAGAGAAGAAGCTGCCGTTACAAATTTAATTTAAAATCGCACTGGCATTGATCGCTCGGTGTTTCCTCGGTGCCTCGGTTTGTTTTGACGAAAGTTAACATGTGTTAACATGGTTATCTGTTATTGGCTAATTTGTTAATAAGACGTGAATCAGCGTATGTTATGTCATTCATTAAACTGTGGGCGTTTTACAAAGCGTTTCCTCAGTCTCTTGCCCCAACTTTCGCGCGGCTAGTTTGCGGAAAACCGTTCTGTCGAACAGGAACGCTTGCCACGCAGGCTACTCAAGCGGAAAGTAGCGGGGTTATCCACTCGACCGCACAGAGTCCCGGGATTTCAGTGACGTCACTATTTCACACACCCTCATTTTGCGTTGCTTGGCTTCATCATGGATGTTCAACAGCTTTTCAAGAATCTCAAAAAGGAAGCAGAATGCCCATTGTGCATAGAGACTGTTAAAAATCCCAAGACATTACCATGTCTTCACTCATTCTGCCTGGAGTGTCTCGACAGACATGCAAACTTCGCAAGGAGACAGCTAAAAGCGACAATCAAATGTCCGGTTTGCCAGACTTCATTCCAGATTCCCGAAACAGACACCTTCGAGAATTTGCCGTCATCGTTTCATCTCAACCGATTGGTGGATGTTCTCGCTCTAGAAGATGGCAGCGTACAGTCTCAAAGATGCAACAGTTGTGACGAGAACAACACCGTGACGGCAACATGTTACTGTTTCGTGTGCCAGGATTTTCTGTGCGCATCTTGTTTTGAAGCTCACCAACGCTTGAAGGCCACAAGGGGTCATCGCAATGTTTTGATGGACAAACTGCAAGCGCAAGATGTGCAAGATTTGATCCACAGACCCGTGATGTGTTCACAGCAATATCATGAGGATCAACCCCTCGAATTTTACTGCGAAGACTGTAAAGTCCTGATTTGCCACAAATGTACTGTAGTGAGTCATGATCGACACTCTAAGACAGACACTCAGAAAGCTGCACAAGAACAAAAGATGCAAATAGCCGACGCTGTGGCCAAAGTGAAAGCGGAAATTGTCAGATATGAGAGTGAAATTAAGAAACAAACTGACCTAAGAAACAAAAACAAAGTTGAAATTTTGAACGAGGAAAAGAAAATGACAGACACTGTGGAAAAATTGATTCGTGATTTGCGAGAACACGAGAGGAAAATGAAGGACAAGTTTCGTGAAATTTATGAAGCGGAACAAAAACATCACGCAACGCGAGTGGAAAACTTCGAGCTGGTTTCCACCCAGCTGAAAAGCTGCTTGGAACGCTGTCAGAGTATCTTAGAAAGAAATTTTAGCGTCGAAATTCTACAAACAAACCACGCCATCCTCGGACGTTGTAATGAACTGTTAAATGTAAGAAAACCCGATCTTTACATGTCGCCACATGTACATTACTTGGTGGAAAAGAAATTGGATCTTATGGATCGAGTTGTTGTCACGAAGACTGATCCCTCAAAGTGCTTAGCTGAAGGTCAAGACAGCAAGGAAGTAAAAGAAAGGAAGGAGACATATTTCGTCATTGTTACAAAGGATTCAGAAGGATTTCAATGTTATCAACAAGATGATAAAATCAAAGTCAACATATTGACTCCAGAAGGTGACCAACTAAAAACAGACATTAAAGACACCGAAGACGGCAAATACACGGTGACATACACACCACAGTGTGGCGGACAACACAGAGTGGAGATCCTTGTGAATGGACAGCCGCTGACTGGTAGTCCTTGGATTGTGCAGGTTGATCAGCATCAATATCAATTTGCCTTTCAGTTTGGTTTAGAAGGGAAGGGACGAGGACACATTTGCGATATTGATGTGAGTCAGAAAACGGGAACGATCGCTGTTGCAGATGGGCTGAATCAAAGAATTAAACTGTTTAGCTCAGAAGGAAAGTTTCGAAGTGAGATAAAAATTGATGGTACACCTTGGTCTGTGGCATTTACAGACTCTGGCGACCTGCTGACTTTAGTTCCGAGAAGCGACAATGAGCTTCGTCTGTTCAGTGAGGAGGGTCACTTCATCAAACACATCAATGATAAACATCTTGATTATCCGTTTTATCTTTCCATTGCGAGTGATGGTCACATAATCATAACTGAAAAAGGGGATAAGAAAATCAATGTCCTCTCCCCTGACGGTAATGACTTGCTCCAGTCCTTCAGTGCCCCAGACTGTGATAAACCTCCATTCATCGCTATTTATCACCAGGACAAATTCTTTGTTTCTTATTTGTTTCCTAATTGTGTCAAGGTATTTGACAAAACAGGAGTGTATTTACATGACATTGGCTGTAAGGGGTCCAATGATGGCCAGTTTAATGGTCCTCGTGGACTCGTTATTGACAAGTACAACCGAGTCATTGTGTGTGATTCAGGTAACCATAGGCTGGAACTCTTCACCCTGGGCGGCAAGTTTTTGAGTAAAATTGGCATTCGGCCTTTTCACGTTGCTATAAACAGTGGTGGTAGTCTCATTGTAGCCGACGCGGAAAACAGCCGCATTTCTGTTTGCCATTAAGATGTGATATATTTTTGCTTTATTAGCATAAGGCTAACGTTTTCTAATCAGTCAGCCGAGAATAAAGTAATGAACATTGAAAGTGCATTGCATAAGCTCTAATAAGCTCTGAGCAATGATGCTTTGAAAATTCGAGATTTTACAAAGAATATTTTATGTCGACAGTTTTCCCCGGCCTTGATATAAAATATTGCTAATTAGAGCAAGCCGTGCACTTTGCAAGTGGTCGCACTAAGTTTGCTGAGACATGGAAACCTCAAAAAAGACAACTACAAACATGTTGGCGTTATTCGGCGACCAACGTGGCTATTTATTATATCATCAACGAAATCAATGAGAACGGCAGTAAATTAAAGCCATGTTCAGCAAAGGTGGGACGAGAAAAAACGCCAAGGCCACAGAAATGTGGCAGCCCCACCAAGACCACGCAAAGAGCACGACGATAATTGTCAAAGCGAATAGCTAATGTGCTCACGGCCGGAGCAGCCCATGTCTGAACTACAGCCGCAAGCGAGAGTGTATCAGCGAACTCGCACTCTAAAATTAAAAATTATAGGCGAAAAGAGAAATTACAATTAAAGGGCACGTATATAGCAGCCCATGACTAAACCATAACATTGCCAACCAGGAGGGAAAAATGATAATGGCAGAGAAAAGAGATGTACCACTGAAAAGTCACTGCGGAAGAGAACAATCAAAT
Organism: Montipora capricornis; assembly: GCF_036669925.1. Lineage (NCBI taxonomy): Eukaryota > Metazoa > Cnidaria > Anthozoa > Scleractinia > Acroporidae > Montipora > Montipora capricornis. The sequence continues at coordinate 22,881,264 of NC_090893.1, forward strand.
GTACTGACTCGCTGGTAGCAGCCCATGCCTGAACTACCAAGGCGCCAATGAAAGGCCAACGATGATTGACTGTTAAGAAGGATGTGATAATTATATTAAACCCCGGGGTAATTTTACAGGGCACGTAGCAGCCCATGCGTGAACTACGTAAGGCGTATAAATGATAGATTAAACAATAGAGCTACTAACTACGAACTTAATTTGCAAGCAAACGCTCTGGGCGGATGTAAACCTTAAAGTCATCGGACATCCAGCGGCCAAGAGTGCGAATTTGTGAATCAGAGAATCCTTTTTCAGCCGCATGCGATGCAGCTCCGATTCGAAAACTGTGACCTTTGTACCGACGGGTATCAAGGCCACAGAATGACAAGCAACGTTGCAACTCAGTATTGAATTGATCGGCCGAAATCGGTGCCACATTTAAATGACAGAAAAGCGGACCGGTGCAATTTCCCCTCAGTACGAGATAATCTAAAATGGCCTGCACGGGACAAAACTGCGCGGGGCAGTCTTCTCGTGATATTAATATCTCAAAAGGGCGGTTGTTGACGTTGTGTTTGTATTCGGAAATTACCAGCTTGAGGAAATGAGCTTTGCCGTCGGAAATTAAAATTCGCAACGCGCTAAATTGAAGAACGGTGGAAACTGACTTAGCACTATTGGCTGCTAGTTCGCCGATGCGGAAAAACCCATTAAAGGCTAAAAGGAACATAGCTCTGTAGAGAGTTCGTTGAAAAGCCGAAGAGTTGGTGAATCGAAGAGACCTTACAAGTTCGTGCAAGACCGGGCGGGTGATTGGCAGACAAATATCACTCTTGCGACGGCGGCTCACCGCGGTCAACAGCTTTTGAATAAGTAAAGATTTCGTGGGGTCGGAAAAACTTTTAAGCTTGTGTACGTAACTGAGTGCGGAGATGTACGATGCTATAGTTGACGGCGCCAATTGGCGGGCCGATAGATAAGAGATAAACAGAGCCAGCATGTTTGGACTCAAAGGAAGTTAGGGGCTTGAAGTTTTATAAAAACGGTGAGCGAAATCTTGGAAAACAGACCAAGCCCGTTGATAAAGTTTGCGAGAGCCCGGTTTTAATGCCGAACTGAGAAGATCCCTCAAATTAAAAATCAAACGTCGACCAACTCTCCGGTAGAAGGTTCGTTGGGACCGGAGTGGGAAATGGGTCTGCATCCGGTGTGATTGTCTTGAACGAGTCTATCTGAAAACGCGAGATAAAATCGGCACGACTGTTTTGAAGACCAGGCACATGACGTGCTTTAAACAAAATATTGTGCCTTAGGCAACAAAGAATCAAAGGGCGCAAGAGTGCCATGATAAGTTTATGCCGGGAAGATTGCTTGTTAATAATATCAACTTAGGCGGCGTTGTCGATAAAAGTAATAGTCTACTACACGCTGATTTGCCATACATGCACGGAAAGGGTAATGGGGAAGAGTTCGAGACAAGAGTGAACGCCACGATCAAGGCCACGCGCCATAAAACCAATGAGAACCAAAAACCGCGTCATAACTTTTTGAGCCCGCTGCATCGGTGAATAGTTGCAGCGTGGCTGATGTTTCCCAGCGATCGGTTAAGAAAAAGGCTCTACCATTAAAATAGTTTAAAAAAGTAAGCCACAGCTTGATGTCATGCCTAGCGTCCTTATTTAAACGGATATGATGATATGCCTTTTTGATACCTTTGGTAAGGTCAATAAGGCGACGAAGGAAAGCGCGGCCTGGAACTAGGACAGAACACGCAAAATTTAAAAGACCGATAAGGGACTGAAGCTCCCGAAGGGTAACTGTTCGACGTTTGTGAAATTGATGAAGCAACGTGCGACATTTTTGAAGCTTATAAGACGGTAATCTAGACTCTTGAGAAATAGAGTCAAGAGTAATACCCGCAAATTCAAGTGTGGTCCTCGGCTGCACTGTCTTTTCATGAGCAATTGGCACTCCGAGATAATCGCACAGCAACCTCGTTCCCAGGGTCTCTCATCTTCCCGCCCACTCCGCCCTCTCTCGCTCCAGTGGGCGGGAAGATGAGAGACCCTGGGAACGAGGTTGATCGCACAGGCGGAGAAAATTCGCCAAATCGGTTTCGCATTTCTCTGCAGAAGGGGCCACTAATAAAAAATCATCTAGAATGTGTAAGACGGCTGATGCTCTTAATTTATGCAACGATAGCCACTCCAAAGCAGTGCTAAAGGTTTCAAAAATGGGGCACGAAGATGAACAACCCATCGGGAGACAGCGATCGAAATAACATTTATCCGTTCATTTTATCCAAAGCAAGGAATAGTCTTGAGGATGTATAGGGATGATACGAAAAGCCGATTTTATGTCGGTTTTTGCCATGAAGCAGCCAACCCCCAAACGCTGAACAATTTTCACTGCCTGATTTATGGTGGCGTAATGAACAGTAGAACAGTCGTCGGGAATGTTATCATTAACCGAAAAACCCGAGGGATAGGATAAGTGTTGAATTAAGCGAACCTCGTTTGGTGTCTTTTTGGGAACTATGCCAATGGGCGAGGAGCGAAAATCAGGAAAGGGAGCGTTGGTTAAAGGTCCAACAATCCTGCCAGCATCAATTTCCTTTTGCAATTTAGACATGACCAAATCCGGGTTTTGTAGGGCGCTTTTCAGATTAGGAGACTCGAACGGGGCGCGGTTACCAATAAATTATATGCGAAAACCATAACGAAAGCCATGGACCAAATATCTAGCCAAATTAGACACATAATCCTGGAGCAAAAATTCAAGCCGATCCACCTTTAAAGGGCGTGACCGGTGAGCTGAGCAGAATTGAGGACGCAGGATATTATTTAGGGGGACTGTGGCCAGTGTGGCTCCCGGACGCGGAACAGTGACTTGCGGAAAGTTTTGCCCCGCATTTGTAGCAGATATGCTCGTAATTGCAGCCACTACAGGTTTTCCTGGCATGAAATGTCCAACAAGTACCCTTGGGAAAGGTGCGTGAACGAGAACGGGGTCGATTGTCATGGGTTTGGTTAGCGGGTACTTTCCCGCGAGAATTCACCATCGCCCTGAGCCACAGTTCCCAGTAAATTTGATCCCATGGGTGTTGTTCAGGGGCAACTACCCTGTAGGAAAGCGAGAGAAAACGGGGAAACGTGCTGGTTTTCACTAGGGACGCATGCGCAATCTTATGCTTGCGTTCACTTGCGTCTTGTGAAAACGAAACGCAGCATAAACACGAGGAAATTTGCTATGTCTGACCAATCAAAGCACTCGTTCCAGATTCCTCGTGGATCTAAGCATTTGACGAAAATGGCGGATTCTTTGGTTGATTTTTATGCTAATGTCGACGTTCGTTTTCACCAGCATAAGCTA
>NC_090893.1:22889617-22892117 GCF_036669925.1 Montipora capricornis
TTTTGACGCTTTTTATTTGTGTTTTTGTGGCATGATTCATCTGGATATTCATAGCCACTCCCCACAGGACTGAGGAACTGAGGGTTGTTGCTCCACTAGTCTTGTTTCTCTTACCTGTACCCTGAGGCAAGCTCCAATAGTACCAAGGGACTCCCCCAGGAGTTGTAAGTGTTCCACTAGGTCACTTGGCTCAGCCTTATCATGTTTTGTCTGTCCTTTGTGAGCTGCTGCTGCTGCAGATAATATATCTATGGTGGTGATAATTCCGAGAGATTTTCTTACTTCATCTGCTTTTTCCCTCCAGTACTAAAAAAAGAATGAATAATACAGATTATGAGAAACAAATATTGAATTTGCCCTTGGATATTTTTACCTGAAGAAAAGAAGCAAAATTTTCATTGCAATGATAGAACCAGTTAACTTGAGGCAGAATGATAATATTGCTCCCAAAAATGAGGTAAAATAAGAGACTACTCTTAGTGTCAAATTTGATTCATTGGCTCATTTTTTTTTTTATTTCACATCATTTACAGAAAAAGGTGGACTGACTAGAATAGGCCATTTTACAGTTGTTTGCTCAGTGACCTAGCCTATGAATGGCTGCGAGGCTGCTCGTTACCTTATGTTGACACAGACCTCACTCTTTTTATCAAGACATATAAATTGTGTTATTGTAATTCTTATTACTGTTGTCTACATTGACATTAGAAAAGCACAAATGTTTGTATCAAAACCGGTTCACCGGCAGCCTTGATTCCATTCTTAGGCCAGGTAACGTAGCTACTACTGTACAATGATCCAATTAAGAAACTTACACAGTATTTTCAATAAATTAAAAATTAACGAATGAAATGATATATAAAATGAACCATATATTGAACTGTGGATACGAAATCAAGTGAAGCCATGATCTTCGCAGTTATAAACGCAAGGATGATAGCTTCACTAAGTTGATTTCAATATAATTACGATTCATTTCATATATAATTTCGTTCGTTGATTCATTCAGCATGGGAACATTTGAAACCACAAATGACCAGCTCTCAACATTAGTGGCTTCATAGCTCAGTTTGTTAGAGCGTCGCTCCAGTATCTTGATGTCACGGGTTCAAACCCTGTTGAACTGCTGAAATTTTCAAGCTTTGCCACTCCGTTATTTATATTGTACCCAGCAGGAACCCAGCAGTTGTCAACGCTGCGCATGCGCATGCACTTGCGTTTCTTTTTGCATGTGCTTGCCCTTGAATACAGTTGGCGTTTTATTAAACCTTCGAGTAAAAGCAGTGTTTCCTACTTATTGGCTTGGTGGCAGCAGTTAACTCATGCTTTGAATTCCCTTAAACAAGTGTGGCCTTTGGTTCCTGCGGCATCTACTCCATAACAAGGTGCCGAAGCCGTAATTTGAGGTGAGCGAATGGCAACTTTTCCAACATGACCGCTTCGCCTTTTGCACTCAAACAGTGTCACTTAACAAAGATCGAGACCATCACTTCGTAGGAAAGTTGGCGGCAGAACTCGATCTATGTCTTTTCACTCCTCACAAACGTTGTTTCCTTTCTTTATGCAACTTGGCAGAAACAAACAGTCGTCAATCCACGTAGTGGCCTTACCGAGAATGACACTGTCTAGGCCTAGGGTTAGCCAAATTGAGGGTTTTAGGTTACTTCGTTCGTTTTCGAGTCTAAGGTCTTAGTTTTCAAGACACCCATTTTTTTTCCCGCTGGTCACCATTTTTTACGGCTGTTCAAATAAAGTGAGCGGAAAATAAAAATAATTAATTTGAGCGGGAGAAAAAAAAAAAGAGGCCGAAAAAGACAAAGAGCAGCAAAAAAGTGGCAACAAAAAAAAAGTATGGCGCATCGTTCCAGTCAATATTCAAACAGCTTTATTTTGTAATGCATGTATTAAATTTCTGTGTCGTGATTTTTATTTCCTTTCTATATGTTTTTTGTTTTGTATTGGTATATTTTATATCTCTTCCCATTAATTTAAATATAAGTTTTAAGTAATAGATAAAATATGCGCGGGAGACCTTTATGGGCAAAACGCGAGTCGCAGGCGAGCCGTTTTAAAGCCCATAAAGGTCGGACGCGAATATTTTATCTTACTTGTGAAATGAAACTATAGAATGTGTTTGTCATGTTAATCACGTGGGCGTGGAGCTGTCCCATAGGAATCTGGAAATACTCAGCACTGAATTAGGCAATTCATTTTCATAGAGCTTTTGTAGTAGAAACATGGCTGGTCGGTTTTGCTCTCCAAAGGGTAAAAAAGAAGAGACCAGTTTTGTGTCGGAAGCCACTCCGACAGCAACACAATACAACACTAAATGGGGCAGAAAATTCTTGGAGGAATGGCAGCAGCGACGGCAAAATAAATGTGCAATGTCAGAACTTGTTGGAGTGGCCGGTCTTAAATGCGAAGATGTTCACAATCTGACCGTTTCACTAGAGCACTTGTCGCCAAATACGCTATAATTTTGGTTGAGCAAGTTCGCTAG